>NC_079395.1:24222410-24416167 GCF_029220125.1 Pseudoliparis swirei | reverse complement strand
ATGGGGGTCAGGAACATGAGGGTCAGGAACATGAGGGTCAGGACATGGGGGTCAGTAATATTGCATTATTGAGACATTGCTTGTCATTTGTAGTGTATGGATTTGATTCGTGGCCCCTCGGATCTCAGGCTGGACTTCCTGGTTCTCTGCACTGACAGTGAAGTTGAATATTAATAGCAATGTAATATTGACAATTAACAATCCTAATAAATGTGACATGAAACTAATCTAAGGAACTCCAGCTGTTCCTTTTGACTTGTTGAGAGGTGCTGCCCCCTGGGGGCCACTGAAGGTCATGCATGTAACATGATGCAGTACCTCATGTGTCCTGCAGGCCGTCCCTGGTCTCTGAGGACTCAGTGGTTATAAAGCTTCTCTGTTCCTCAGGTTCCCGTAGACTTCCGGGTCCACCAGGAGACCCTCAGTGAACACGTCTCCATTGAGCACCTGGACTTCCTGTTGGCCCGCCAGCAGTGGAGGAAGATGGAGGCGGAGGTCAAAGGTCAGCCAAGCCCCAAACCAGGGCCCGCAGCCCCCGCCTGCACCACCGGTAGGACCTATGGGGGGGGTGTGGGTAGGACCAATGGGGGGGTGAGGGTAGGACCAATGAGGGGGTAGGACCAATGGGGGGTGTGGGTAGGGACCAATGGGGGGTGGGACCTATGTGGGGGTAGGACCAATGGGGGTGTGGGTAGGACCTATGGGGGTAGGACCTATGGGGGGGGTGGGTAGGACCAATGGGGGGGGGGGGTAGGACCTATGTTTGTGTGTGTGTGTTTGTTTGAGTGTCAGTGTGTGTGTGTGTTGATATATAGATATTGTTATATGGATCTTAATATAGGGAGATTGATACATATAAATTGACAGATATTGATACAGAGAATTCAAACATCCATGGCTAATGTGACTACTTGGTTAACGCAATGTTGTTTACAACTCAATATATCCAAAACTGTGTGTATGTTTTTTACCAAAAGAAACTGATAGTGTCGAACCGGATGTTTTTGTATCTGGGGAGAGGCTAAAGGTTGTATCTGAATACAAGTACCTGGGAGTACTTTTTGATTCTAATTTGCCTTTCAAATCACAGGTGAAAAAAGTTTGTAATCGGGTAAAATACAATCTATCCAATTTCGATTCTCGCGCAACTCCATGTCAACAGAGGCTAAAACATTCATGCATTCAATGGTTATTTCCCACATGACCTACTGTTTAACAACCTGGTCACATGCTAGTGCCACGACTCTCAAACCATTACAGTCATTATACAAGCGTACACTCAAAACTCTTGATAAAAAAAAAGTTCTGTCACATCACTGTCCTATACTAAAAAAATACAACTTGCTTAGTTGGGATAACTTGATTAAATATGTGCACGTCTGTCTGATGTACAAAATCATACATGGATTGACCTCTCCTCCTCTCAAACAATTTGTCACCACACGAACTGGATATCGGCTCACAAGAGGAGCAGCGAGAGGGGATTGTATCGTCCCTCTCAGGAAAAGTGCTGTTAGTCACACTGCTTTCTCAGTACAAGCAGCAGTTCACTGGAACTGCATTCCAGTATCTATCAGAGAGCTACAATCATTCAACTCTTTTAAAGCAGAAACAAAGAAATGGTTCATTACTACCCAGCTCTGTCAGCACTAGACTGTAACGGCTCCTCCCTCCTCCATCTGTCCAGGTTGGACTTTCCTTTTGTCTGTCTGTCAGTTGTTTTCTGTCTGTCTGTTGTCCGGTCTCTGTATGTCTTGACTTGCTGGTCGGCCGTTTGCTCCACCTGCGTGTCTTCTCTTGTCGTTCACCTGTTTGCAGTTATATGTCACATTTAGTATGTCAGCTTTTACGTTGTATCTCTGACATTATGTTTTTATTCTGTCCATTTTAACATTGTTCTCCCTTATTTTATTTGATTTATCTGTAGATTGTATTTGTAATCTTATGTTTTTAGGTTTGTTCTTAACATCAGCAACATTGGGACTACAGATGAAAAATAGCCTCTTGGCTAACTCTGGCACATTTACTGCAAAGTTTTTATTAATGTGCACTGTCCCTTATGAAATAAACCATTAATAAAAAAAAATAAAAAATAGAGTCATTGATTTAGAGATATTGATACATATACATTGATATAGAGATGTTGAGACATATACATGACAACATGGATGTCTCCCCCTGTCCCCTCAAAGGGAGGTCCCCCCTCCAGGGCTCTGGCGGCCCCCCCCCGTCCCCCGGCTCAGAGGACTCTGGCCTGGAGGAACCGGAGAGTTCCGTGGAGAGAGAGATCCGAGTGACCCTGGAGAGAGAGGAGCGTCACCGCAGAGAGAGGGGGGGCCTCCCCCAGAGCCCCCGGTAACCAACCCTGAAGCTGACCACGCTCACACACACACACACACACACACACTACACACTACAGCGGTGTGCGACTGTTGTACTGTGTGTGTTACTAACGGCTGCAGCAGCACCGAGTCGTATCACAACGGCTCCATGGAGGACCTCCAGAGCAACGCTTCAGCTGGGTAGAGCCGCTGTCACAGGAAGTCGCCTGGCTTTAGGCCTGGTTTAAGGCCTGGTTTAAGGCCTGGCTTTAGGCCTGATTTAAGGCCTGGTTTAAGGCCTGGCTTTAGGCCTGGCTTAAGACCTGGCTTAAGGCCTGGCTTTAAGGCCTGGTTTAAGGCCTGGCTTTAGGCCTGGTTTAATGCCTGGTTTAAGGCCTGGCTTAAGGTCTGGCTTTAGGCCTGGTTTAAGACCTGGCTTAAGACCTGGCTTTAGGCCTGGCTTAAGACCTGGCTTAAGGCCTGGCTTAAGGCCTGGCTTTAGGCCTGGCTTTAGGCCTGGTTTAAGGCCTGGTTTAAGGCCTGGCTTAAGGTCTGGCTTTAGGCCTGGCGGCCTGGCTTTAGGCCTGGCTTTAAGGCCTGGTTTAAGGCCTGGCTTTAGGCCTGGTTTAATGCCTGGTTTAAGGCCTGGCTTAAGGTCTGGCTTTAGGCCTGGCTTTAGGCCTGGCTTTAGGCCTGGCTTTAGGCCTGGCTTAAGGCCTGGCTTAAGGCCTGGCTTTAGGCCTGGTTTAATGCCTGGTTTAAGGCCTGGCTTTAGGCCTGGCTTTAAGGCCTGGTTTAAGGGCTGGCTTAAGGCCTGGCTTTAGGCCTGGCTTTAGGCCTGGCTTTAGGCCTGGCTTTAGGCCTGGTTTAATGCCTGGTTTAAGGCCTGTCTTAAAGCCTGGCTTTAGGCCTGGCTTTAGGCCTGGCTTTAGAACACGTGATGAGGATCAGGTCTCCGTGTGTAGACCTGATCCTCATGTTCTTTTGATCTAAATCTCTCATTCAGAAGCCAACAGGATCACCTTTCTTCCCGTGTCCAGGGCCCAGCCCCACGGGGTCACTGTTGTTGCTCTGTGTGCAGACCCTCCACCCTGCTGACTGGACCGTCTCCACCCAGACCCTCCACCCTGCTGACTGGACCGTCTCCACCCAGACCCTCCACCCTGCTGACTGGACCGTCTCCACCCAGACCTCCACCCTGCTGACTGGACCGTCTCCACCCAGACCCTCCACCCTGCTGACTGGACCGTCTCCACCCAGACCCTCCACCCTGCTGACTGGACCGTCTCCACCCAGACCCTCCACCCTGATGACTGGACCGTCTCCACCCAGACCCTCCACCCTGCTGACTGGACCGTCTCCACCCGGACCCTCCACCCTGCTGACTGGACCGTCTCCACCCAGACCCTCCACCCTGCTGACTGGACCGTCTCCACCCGGACCCTCCACCCTGCTGACTGGACCGTCTCCACCCAGACCCTCCACCCTGATGACTGGACCGTCTCCACCCGGACCCTCCACCCTGCTGACTGGACCGTCTCCACCCAGACCCTCCACCCTGCTGACTGGACCGTCTCCACCCAGACCCTCCACCCTGATGACTGGACCGTCTCCACCCAGACCCTCCACCCTGCTGACTGGACCGTCTCCACCCAGACCCTCCACCCTGATGACTGGACCGTCTCCACCCAGACCCTCCACCCTGATGACTGGACCGCTCCACCCAGGACCCTCCACCCTGCTGACTGGACCGCCTCCACCCAGACCTCCACCCTGCTGACTGGACCGTCTCCACCCAGACCCTCCACCCTGATGACTGGACCGTCTCCACCCAGACCCTCCACCCTGATGACTGGACCGTCTCCACCCGGACCCTCCACCCTGATGACTGGACCGTCTCCACCCGGACCCTCCACCCTGCTGACTGGACCGTCTCCACCCGGACCCTCCACCCTGCTGACTGGACCGTCTCCACCCAGACCCTCCACCCTGATGACTGGACCGTCTCCACCCGGACCCTCCACCCTGCTGACTGGACCGTCTCCACCCAGACCCTCCACCCTGCTGACTGGACCGTCTCCACCCAGACCCTCCACCCTGATGACTGGACCGTCTCCACCCAGACCCTCCACCCTGATGACTGGACCGTCTCCACCCAGACCCTCCACCCTGCTGACTGGACCGTCTCCACCCAGACCCTCCACCCTGCTGACTGGACCGTCTCCACCCGGACCTTCAGCCTGCCGCACCCCCACCTGGTCCTCCTCTCTTCCCCGATCGGTCTACCATGAGATGACGGCCAATAACGTCATCATCTTGGAGCCCGACCGCTCTGGCTCCGCCTCCAGGAACCGCCTCCTCTCCACCGCCATCGGGGGCCTCTCCAATTGGCCGATTGGCTGGGACTCTTCCGCCGACATCATCGTCGTGGAGACCTCCAATCTCATCATACGCAGTGCTTCTGAATTCTGTCTAAGCTCCTCCCCCACGACCACGGAGACACAGGAGAGGACCTTCTCGTCCAATCCGTTCTTCAAGCTGCGCTGCCTCAGCAGCCAATCGCTGGTGGAGCAGGAGATCCGCATGGTGAGGCAGCGGGAGGAGGAGTGGAGGAGGAGCAGGGAGGAGGAGTGGAGCGGATAGAGGGAGAGCTACGACACGGGGCTGGTGTGCCCGGGCCGGAGCCAGAGCACCAGCCACACCGGTACGTAGAGCAGCACAGGTCCAGGTCCAGGACCAGGTCCATCTCCCGAACCCAGTTTCCCGGTGACATTGTCTTTGTGTCCTCTGTTTTCATTGCAGTGCCAGAGGTTCTGGACAGATGTGTGTCCTCTCCCTCCTCCCCCTCCAGGGCACGCAGAATGGAATGATCCAGCATGTCCTGTGACCACAAGGTTTGCCTACACGCACACACACACACACACACACACACACACACACACACATATTAGACACACACACACACAGCCCTGTAGGCCGGATTCCAGCCGGGCCCCTGAGGTGATGCAACATGCGTTGCCGATAACGTTTCAGGGGAAACTTTCTAAATAACTTTTTGACTTTTTACAAATATATTAATATCCAGATGCAGCATGGAGTCCCAGGACTGGACCCATCGGGTCAATGCTGGTTTTAATTGACCTCATAACCTAAACAACCGTAAGAGAAGTACGGTGGTATGCCGTAGAACCGGTTGTAATGTCAGGAACCAGAAGGGGTCTGCAGGAGAGGATCCCCGTTAGTCCACATGGGACCGGCCCACCCCACGCCGACAGGTCCAGCGTTAGAGAAACATGCAGAGCACAAACACAGAGCACCGATTGGACATCTCACCCCACAAGGTCCTCCTGGTTTCATTCAGCTCATGCATTTCATCATTCCTCCAACTGTCCATCCTTTGATTCTGTTGTCTGATCCATCATCCATCCCATAATGCACCATCCATCACATAATGCATCATCCATCACATAATGCACCATCCATCCCATAATGCATCATCCATCACATAATGCACCATCCATCACATAATGCACCATCCATCCCATAATGCATCATCCATCCCATAATGCACCATCCATC
The DNA here is from genome assembly GCF_029220125.1 of Pseudoliparis swirei. Taxonomy (NCBI): domain Eukaryota; kingdom Metazoa; phylum Chordata; class Actinopteri; order Perciformes; family Liparidae; genus Pseudoliparis; species Pseudoliparis swirei. Next base: position 24,410,267 of record NC_079395.1, on the reverse strand, counting down.
ACATGATGCATCATCCATCCCATAATGCACCATCCATCACATGATGCATCATCCATCACATAATGCATCATCCATCACATAATGCATCATCCATCAATCATCCATCACATGATGCATCATCCATCACATAATGCACCATCCATCCCATAATGCATCATCCATCACATAATGCATCATCCATCACATAATGCACCATCCATCCCATAATGCACCATCCATCACATAATGCATCATCCATCCCATAATGCATCATCCATCACATAATGCACCATCCATCCCATAATGCATCATCCATCACATAATGCACCATCCATCCCATAATGCATCATCCATCACATAATGCACCATCCATCCCATAATGCACCATCCATCACATGATGCATCATCAATCACATGATGCACCATCCATCCCATGATGCACCATCCATCCCATTATGCACCATCCATCACATGATGCATCATCCATCACATGATGCACCATCCATCACATAATGCACCATCCATCACATGATGCACCATCCATCACATGACGCATCATCCATCACATGATGCATCATCCATCCCATAATGCACCATCCATCACATGATGCATCATCCATCACATGATGCATCATCCATCCCATAATGCACCATCCATCACATAATGCATCATCCATCACATAATGCATCATCCATCACATGATGCATCATCCATCACATAATGCATCATCCATCCCATAATGCATCATCCATCACATAATGCACCATCCATCACATGATGCATCATCCATCACATAATGCATCATCCATCCCATAATGCACCATCCATCACATGATGCATCATCCATCACATAATGCATCATCCATCACATGATGCATCATCCATCCCATAATGCACCATCCATCACATAATGCATCATCCATCACATGATGCATCATCCATCACATGATGCATCATCCATCCCATAATGCATCATCCATCCCATAATGCATCATCCATCACATAATGCACCATCCATCACATGATGCATCATCCATCACATAATGCATCATCCCATGATGCATCATCCATCACATAATGCATCATCCATCACATAATGCATCATCCATCACATAATGCATCATCCATCCCATAATGCACCATCCATCACATGATGCATCATCCATCCCATAATGCATCATCCATCACATGATGCATCATCCATCACATGATGCATCATCCATCACATGATGCATCATCCATCCCATAATGCACCATCCATCACATGATGCATCATCCATCCCATAATGCATCATCCATCACATGATGCATCATCCATCACATGATGCATCATCCATCCCATAATGCACCATCCATCACATGATGCATCATCCATCACATGATGCATCATCCATCACATAATGCACCATCCATCACATGATGCATCATCCATCACATGATGCATCATCCATCCCATAATGCACCATCCATCCCATAATGCACCATCCATCCTATAATGCATCATCCATCCTATAATGCATCATCCATCACATGATGCATCATCCATCACATGATGCATCATCCATCCTATAATGCACCATCCATCACATGATGCATCATCCATCCTATAATGCATCATCCATCATATGATGCATCATCCATCACATGATGCATCATCCATCCTATAATGCATCATCCATCCCATAATGCACCATCCATCACATGATGCATCATCCATCACATAATGCATCATCCATCCCATAATGCACCATCCATCACATGATGCATCATCCATCACATAATGCATCATCCATCCCATAATGCACATCCATCACATAATGCATCATCCATCACATGATGCATCATCCATCACATAATGCATCATCCATCACATAATGCACCATCCATCACATAATGCATCATCCATCACATAATGCATCATCCATCACATAATGCATCATCCATCACATAATGCACCATCCATCACATGATGCATCATCCATCCCATAATGCACCATCCATCACATGATGCATCATCCATCATCCATCACATGATGCATCATCCATCCCATAATGTGCATCCATCACATGATGCACCATCCATCACATGATGCATCATCCATCCATAATGCATCATCCATCACATAATGCATCATCCATCACATAATGCACCATCCATCACATGATGCATCATCCATCACATAATGCATCATCCATCACATGATGCATCATCCATCCCATAATGCATCATCCATCACATGATGCATCATCCATCACATGATGCATCATCCATCCCATAATGCACCATCCATCACATGATGCATCATCCATCACATAATGCACCATCCATCACATAATGCATCATCCATCACATAATGCATCATCCATCACATAATGCATCATCCATCACATAATGCATCATCCATCACATAATGCATCATCCATCACATGATGCATCATCCATCACATAATGCACCATCCATCACATGATGCATCATCCATCACATAATGCATCATCCATCACATAATGCATCATCCATCACATAATGCATCATCCATCACATAATGCATCATCCATCCCATAATGCACCATCCATCACATAATGCATCATCCATCACATAATGCATCATCCATCACATGATGCATCATCCATCCCATAATGCATCATCCATCACATAATGCACCATCCATCACATGATGCATCATCCATCCCATAATGCATCATCCATCACATAATGCATCATCCATCCCATAATGCATCATCCATCACATGATGCATCATCCATCACATAATGCACCATCCATCACATGATGCATCATCCATCACATAATGCACCATCCATCACATAATGCATCATCCATCCCATAATGCATCATCCATCACATAATGCATCATCCATCCCATAATGCATCATCCATCACATAATGCATCATCCATCACATGATGCATCATCCATCCCATAATGCACCATCCATCACATAATGCATCATCCATCACATGATGCATCATCCATCACATAATGCATCATCCATCACATAATGCATCATCCATCACATAATGCATCATCCATCACATAATGCATCATCCATCACATAATGCATCATCCATCACATGATGCATCATCCATCACATAATGCACCATCCATCACATCATCCATCCCATAATGCATCATCCATCACATAATGCACCATCCATCACATGATGCATCATCCATCACATAATGCATCATCCATCCCATAATGCATCATCCATCACATGATGCATCATCCATCACATAATGCATCATCCATCACATAATGCATCATCCATCACATGATGCATCATCCATCTATAATACCATCCATCATAAATGCATCATCCATCACATAATGCACCATCCATCACATAATGCATCATCCATCACATAATGCATCATCCATCACATAATGCACCATCCATCATATAATCATCCATCACATAATGCATCATCCATCACATAATGCATCATCCATCCCATAATGCATCATCCATCACATAATGCACCATCCATCACATAATGCATCATCCATCCCATAATGCACCATCCATCACATGATGCATCATCCATCACATAATGCATCATCCATCCCATAATGCATCATCCATCACATGATGCATCATCCATCCCATAATGCACCATCCATCACATGATGCATCATCCATCACATAATGCATCATCCATCACATAATGCATCATCCATCACATGATGCATCATCCATCACATAATGCATCATCCATCCCATAATGCACCATCCATCACATGATGCATCATCCATCACATGATGCATCATCCATCCCATAATGCACCATCCATCACATAATGCATCATCCATCCCATAATGCATCATCCATCCCATAATGCATCATCCATCACATGTACCATCCATAATGCATCATCCATCACATAATGCATCATCCATCACATGCATCATCCATCCCATAATGCATCATCCATCACATAATGCATCATCCATCACATGATGCATCATCCATCACATAATGCATCATCCATCCCATAATGCATCATCCATCACATAATGCATCATCCATCACATGATGCATCATCCATCACATAATGCATCATCCATCACATAATGCATCATCCATCACATAATGCATCATCCATCACATGATGCATCATCCATCACATAATGCACCATCCATCACATGATGCATCATCCATCCCATAATGCATCATCCATCACATGATGCATCATCCATCACATAATGCACCATCCATCACATGATGCATCATCCATCACATAATGCATCATCCATCACATAATGCACCATCCATCACATGATGCATCATCATCCATCACATAATGCATCATCCATCCCATAATGCATCATCCATCACATAATGCATCATCCATCACATGATGCATCATCCATCACATAATGCACCATCCATCACATAATGCATCATCCATCACATAATGCACCATCCATCACATAATGCATCATCCATCACATAATGCATCATCCATCACATAATGCATCATCCATCACATAATGCATCATCCATCACATAATGCATCATCCATCACATAATGCATCATCCATCACATAATGCATCATCCATCACATGATGCACCATCCATCACATAATGCATCATCCATCACATAATGCATCATCCATCACATAATGCATCATCCATCACATAATGCATCATCCATCACATGATGCATCATCCATCACATAATGCATCATCCATCCCATAATGCATCATCCATCACATAATGCATCATCCATCACATGATGCACCATCCATCACATAATGCATCATCCATCACATGATGCATCATCCATCCTATAATGTATCATCCATCACATGATGCATCATCCATCACATAATGCATCATCCATCACATAATGCACCATCCATCACATAATGCATCATCCATCACATAATGCACCATCCATCACATAATGCATCATCCATCCCATGATGCATCATCCATCCCATAATGCATCATCCATCACATAATGCATCATCCATCACATAATGCATCATCCATCACATGATGCATCATCCATCACATAATGCATCATCCATCACATAATGCATCATCCATCACATAATGCATCATCCATCACATAATGCATCATCCATCACATAATGCATCATCCATCACATAATGCATCATCCATCACATGATGCATCATCCATCCCATAATGCACCATCCATCACATAATGCATCATCCATCCCATAATGCATCATCCATCACATAATGCATCATCCATCACATAATGCATCATCCATCCCATAATGCATCATCCATCACATGATGCACCATCCATCACATGATGCATCATCCATCACATGATGCATCATCCATCACATAATGCATCATCCATCACATAATGCACCATCCATCACATAATGCATCATCCATCACATGATGCATCATCCATCCCATAATGCACCATCCATCACATAATGCATCATCCATCACATAATGCATCATCCATCACATAATGCACCATCCATCACATAATGCATCATCCATCACATAATGCACCATCCATCCCATAATGCATCATCCATCACATGATGCATCATCCATCCCATAATGCACCATCCATCACATGATGCATCATCCATCACATAATGCATCATCCATCACATGATGCATCATCCATCACATAATGCATCATCCATCACATAATGCATCATCCATCACATAATGCATCATCCATCCCATAATGCATCATCCATCCCATAATGCATCATCCATCACATAATGCATCATCCATCACATGATGCACCATCCATCACATGATGCATCATCCATCACATAATGCATCATCCATCACATAATGCATCATCCATCACATAATGCATCATCCATCACATAATGCACCATCCATCCCATAATGCATCATCCATCCCATAATGCATCATCCATGATGCATCATCCATCACATAATGCATCATCCATCACATGACGCATCATCCATCACATGATGCATCATCCATCACATAATGCATCATCCATCACATGATGCATCATCCATCACATAATGCATCATCCATCACATAATGCATCATCCATCCTATAATAATGCATCATCCATCACATAATGCATCATCCATCACATGATGCATCATCCATCCCATAATGCACCATCCATCACATAATGCATCATCCATCACATGATGCATCATCCATCCCATAATGCACCATCCATCACATAATGCATCATCCATCCCATGATGCACCATCCATCCCATAATGCATCATCCATCCCATAATGCATCATCCATCACATAATGCATCATCCATCACATAATGCATCATCCATCACATAATGCACCATCCATCACATAATGCATCATCCATCACATAATGCATCATCCATCACATAATGCATCATCCATCACATAATGCACCATCCATCACATAATGCATCATCCATCACATAATGCATCATCCATCCCATAATGCATCATCCATCACATAATGCATCATCCATCACATAATGCACCATCCATCACATAATGCATCATCCATCAGGAAAAAAGGAAGAAACCTGGAGGAGAGCAACAGAGGAGGATCCTCTCCCTGGGATGGACAGAACAATAGATGTAATGTGTACAGAAGGACAGATTAGAGTTAAAATACATTCAATGAATATGACAGAGTGTATGAATAGTTCATAGTCGGCATATTCATTTATGGAGAACCTCCACGATCCATCAGGCAGATGGCGGTGGGGAGGAGGAGTGGAGTCTCAACAGGACAGTGGCGTAGTCGAGCAGGAATTCACGACAGACGATCCATCAGGCAGATAGGATCTATGCCGTCTCATGGTCCGATGACCCCATGAGACGTAAAGTCAAGGACTTCCGGGAGAAAGCAGAGTTAGTAGCGTGTGATTGAGAGATGATTCATCCTTAAGGAGAGAAAAAAGAGGAGATAGGTACTCAGTGCATCCTAAAACATCCCCCGCAGCTATAAGCCTATAGCAGCATATCAAGGGGCTGGACCAGGGCAAACCTGATTCAGCCCTAACTATAAGCTCTGTCAAAGAGGTGTTTAAGTCTACTCTTAAGCGAGGTGACTGTGTCTGCCTCGACTGAAATTGGAAGCTGGTTCCATAAGAGGAGCTTGATAACTAAAGGCTCTGGCTCCCATTCTACTTTTAAGACTCTAGGAACTACAAGTAGTCCGCATTTAGTGGTATGGCTCTCTAGTGAGGCAATATGGTGCGACAAGCTCCTTAGATATGATGGAGCATCACCAATCAAGGCTTTGTAGGTTAAGAGAAGAATTTTAAAGTGATTCTTGATGTTACTGGGAGCCAGTGCAGGCAGCTAGTGCAGGAGTGTGATCTCTTTTCTAGTTTTAGTGAGAACAGAGCTGCAGCATTCTGGATCAACTGGAGGACCTAGAGATTTATTAGAGCAGCCTGATAATAAGGGTTGCAGTAATCAGTCTACCTAAACGACAGCGTGAACCAATTTTTTCTGCATCTTTTGAGACAAGATGTACTGATTTTTGAAATATTACGTAGATGAAAGAATGCAGTCCTTTGATTTGCTACGTGGGAGTTAAAGGACAAGTCTGATCAAAGATAACGCCAAGATTCTTTACAGTGGTGTTGGATGCCAGGCAATGCCGTCTACAGAATCCACATCACCAGATAATTGATCTCTGAGGTGCTCAGGGCCGATTAAATTATGGGTTTGTCTGAGTTTAACATCAAGTTGCAGGTCATCTGTTTTTATGTCTTTAAGACATGCTTGAATTTACAGAGTTGGTTGCTCTCCTCTGGTTTTATCGATAAATATAGTTGAGTATCATCTGCATAACAATGAAAGTTTATGGAGTGTTTCCTGATAATATTGCCCAAAGGAAGCATGTATAAGGTAAATAAAATTGGTCCAAGCACAGAACCTTGTGGAACTCGTGATTAACGTTGGTGGTTATCGAGGCATCGTTTACAAATACAAACTGAGATCGATCTGATAAATAGGATTTAAACCAAATTAGTGCCGTGCCTGAATGCCAATCGACTGCTCCAGTCTCTGTAACAGGATGTCATGGTCAATGGTGTCGAATGCAGCACTAAGGTCTAACAAGACCAGGACAGAGAGGAGTCCTTTATCTGCTGCCATTAAGAGGTCATTTGTAATTTTCACCAGTGCCTCGGTGCTGTGGTGTTTCTAAATCCTGATTGAAATTTCTCAAATAAACTATTATGATGTAGAAAGTGGCACAACTGATTTTGACCACTTTCTCAGGATCTTGGAGAGGAAGGAGGTTAGAGATCGGTCTGTAGTTAGCCAATACCTCTGGATCCAGTGGGCTCTGGGAAGAGGAATTTAATAACAGCCACCTTGAAGGAGTGTGGCATACGTGGCCTGTTAGCAGACACATTGATAATATCTAATAGGAGAGCGCCAATTAAAACCAGCGTCTTTAAGCAGCCTCGTCGGGATGGGGTCCAAGAGACAGGTAGACGTGTTCGAAGTAGAAACCGTTGAAAATAATTGGTCACGGTTGATGGGAGAAAAGCCCTCCAAATATACACCAGGGCATACAGCGGTTTCCAAGGCCATTCCACTTGAGGACAGATTGGCACTGGTTATGGGCAAGAATATTAATCTTGTCCCTAATAGTTAAAATCTTTTCATTAAAGAAGTTCATAAAGTCATTACCACTAAGGTTTATAGGAATGCTCGGCTCCACAGAGCTGTGATGATGCACCATCCATCACATGATGCATCATCCATCCCATAATGCACCATCCATCACATGATGCATCATCCATCACATGATGCACCATCCATCCCATAATGCACCATCCATCACATGATGCATCATCCATCCCATAATGCATCATCCATCACATGATGCACCATCCATCACATGATGCATCATCCATCACATGATGCATCATCCATCACATGATGCACCATCCATCACATGATGCATCATCCATCACATGATGCATCATCCATCCCATAATGCACCATCCATCACATGATGCATCATCCATCACATGATGCATCATCCATCCCATAATGCATCATCCATCACATGATGCATCATCCATCACATGATGCATCATCCATCCCATAATGCATCATCCATCACATGATGCACCATCCATCACATGATGCATCATCCATCACATAATACACCATCCATCACATAATGCATCATCCATCACATGATGCATCATCCATCACATGATGCACCATCCATCCCATAATGCACCATCCATCACATGATGCATCATCCATCACATGATGCACCATCCATCCCATAATGCACCATCCATCACATGATGCATCATCCATCCCATAATGCATCATCCATCACATGATGCACCATCCATCACATGATGCATCATCCATCACATAATACACCATCCATCCCATAATGCACCATCCATCACATAATGCATCATCCATCACATGATGCATCATCCATCCCATAATGCACCATCCATCACATGATGCATCATCCATCCCATAATGCATCATCCATCACATGATGCATCATCCATCACATAATGCATCATCCATCACATGATGCATCATCCATCACATAATGCACCATCCATCCCATAATGCATCATCCATCACATGATGCATCATCCATCCCATAATGCACCATCCATCACATGATGCATCATCCATCCCATAATGCATCATCCATCACATGATGCACCATCCATCACATGATGCACCATCCATCACATAATGCACCATCCATCACATAATGCACCATCCATCACATGATGCATCATCCATCACATAATGCATCATCCATCCCATAATGCATCATCCATCACATAATGCACCATCCATCACATGATGCATCATCCATCACATAATGCACCATCCATCACATGATGCATCATCCATCCCATAATGCATCATCCATCACATGAAGCATCATCCATCCCATAATGCATCATCCATCACATGAAGCATCATCCATCACATGATGCATCATCCATCCCATAATGCATCATCCATCCCATAATGCACCATCCATCACATGATGCATCATCCATCACATGATGCACCATCCATCACATGATGCATCATCCATCACATGATGCATCATCCATCCCATAATGCACCATCCATCACATGATGCATCATCCATCACATGATGCACCATCCATCCCATAATGCACCATCCATCCCATAATGCCCCTCTCTGCAGTGGTTTAGCTGACTGTTCCCCCCCCCCCCCCAGTTCCCCCCCTCCCTCTCCTCGATGCCCAGACGACAGAATGCCATGGCTCAGCGCTGGGAGGCCTCGCTGTTAGCCAATCAGAAGACGGACTGGGAGGCCTCGCTGTTGTGTCAGAAGGAAAGACGGACTGGGAGGCCTCGCTGTTAGCCAATCAGAAGACGGACTGGGAGGCCTCGCTGTTAGCCAATCAGAAGACGGACTGGGAGGCCTGTGCTGCCATAATCAGAAGACGGACTGGGAGGCCTCGCTGTTAGCCAATCAGAAGACGGACTGGGAGGCCTCGCTGTTAGCCAATCAGAAGACGGACTGGGAGGCCTCGCTGTTAGCCAATCAGAAGACGGACTGAGAGGCCTCGCTGTTAGCCAATCAGAAGACGGACTGAGCATCAACTTCCTGTCCAGAAGGTCACAGTTACTGCCATGTCAGCTTGGTTATGGGATGTCAGTCAGTGTCTGGGTTCCCATGATGCATCAGTGTGTGGTCAGTGTCTGGGTTCCCATGATGCATCAGTGTGTGGTCAGTGTCTGGGTTCCCATGATGCATCAGTGTGTGGTCAGTGTCTGGGTTCCCATGATGCATCAGTGTGTGGTCAGTGTCTGGGTTCCCATGATGCATCAGTGTTGTATATATTAATACCTGTCATCACACCTGTGCGTGTCAGCGTTGAGGCTCCTGTCACATGGATGATGAACAGCACTTTGACTTCTGGTTCAGGTTCAGGTTCAGGTTCAGGTTCAGGTTCAGGTTCTGGTTCAGGTTCTGGTTCAGGTTCAGGTTCTGGTTCTGCTTCAGGTTCTGGTTCAGGTTCAGGTTCTGGTTGATTGATGTGACTGTAGCGTTCTTCCCTTTGAGACGTCGTGTTCGTCTGACGGCGTTTAGCTTGAGAAGCGTCGAGTCGTAAAGGACCCGGACTCAAAGGACCTCGACAAGCTGAAGGCGGTCCCTGCAGTCCACATGGGTCCTGGGTCCTGCAGGTCCCACCGCGGCCTGCATGGGTCCACATGGGTCCACACGGGTCCACATGGGTCCACACGGGTCCACACGGGTCCACACGGCCTGCATGGGTCCACATGGGTCCACACGGGTCCACCTGCATGGGTCCACATGGGTCCACACGGGTCCACGGTGATTACATGGGTCCACGTGGGTCCACATGGGTCCACATGGGCCCACATGGTTACACATGGGTACACGTGGGTCCACATGGGTCCACGTGGGTCCACGTGGGTCCACATGGGTCCACAAGGGTCCACATGGGTCCACATGGGTCCACGTGGGTCTACGTGTGTCCACATGGGTCCAGATGGGTCCACATGGGTCCACGTGGGTCTACGTGTGTCCACATGGGTCTACGTGTGTCCACATGGGTCCAGATGGGTCCACATGGGTCCACGTGGGTCTACGTGTGTCCACATGGGTCCACATGGGTCCACGTGGGTCCACATGGGTCCACAAGGGTCCACATGGGTCCACATGGGTCTACGTGTGTCCACATGGGTCCAGATGGGTCCACATGGGTCCACGTGGGTCCACGTGGGTCCACATGGGTCCACATGGGTCTACGTGTGTCCACATGGGTCCACATGGGTCCACATGGGTCTACGTGGGTCCACATGGGTCCACATGGGTCCACATGGGTCCACATGGGTCTACGTGTGTCCACATGGGTCCACGTGGGTCCACATGGGTCCACATGGGTCCACATGGGTCTATGTGTGTCCACATGGGTCTACGTGTGTCCACATGGGTCCAGATGGGTCCACATGGGTCCAGATGGGTCCACATGGGTCCACGTGGGTCTACGTGTGTCCACATGGGTCCACATGGGTCCACATGGGTCTACGTGTGTCCACATGGGTCCACGTGGGTCCACATGGGTCCACATGGGTCCACATGGGTCCACATGGGTCCATGGGTCCACATGGGTCCACACGGCCTGCATGGGTCCACGTGGGTCCACATGGTTACACATGGGTCCACGTGGGTCCACATGGTTACACATGGGTCCACATGGGTCCACATGGGTCCACATGGGCCCACATGGTTACACATGGGTACACGTGGGTCCACATGGGTCCACGTGGGTCCACATGGGTCCACATGGGTCCACGTGGGTCTACGTGTGTCCACATGGGTCCAGATGGGTCCACATGGGTCCACGTGGGTCTACGTGTGTCCACATGGGTCTACGTGTGTCCACATGGGTCCAGATGGGTCCACATGGGTCCACGTGGGTCTACGTGTGTCCACATGGGTCCACATGGGTCCACGTGGGTCCACATGGGTCTACGTGTGTCCACATGGGTCCACATGGGTCTACGTGGGTCCACATGGGTCCACATGGGTCTACGTGTGTCCACATGGGTCCACATGGGTCTACGTGTGTCCACATGGGTCCACATGGGTCCACATGGGTCTACGTGTGTCCACATGGGTCTACGTGTGTCCACATGGGTCCAGATGGGTCCACGTGGGTCCACATGGGTCCACGTGGGTCCACATGGGTCCACGTGTGTCCACATAGGTCCACGTGGTTCCACATGGGACCACATGGGTCCACGTGGGTCTACGTGTGTCCACATGGGTCCACATGGGTCCAGATGGGTCCACATGGGTCCACTTTTATTTCCCAACACAAGCAGGACTCATCAACACTGACCTCTGTGACTCAGGATAAAGAGTTTGAATGAAAAGAAGATCGGCTGTGAAATAAATAATCTGTTTATAAAATCAATGAACTGTTCACTTCCTGTCAGCTCATTAGCATACTAGCGGCCCAAAGTATTTATTGTATGAACCCCGGGGCCCCCCAAAAAAAATTTTTAAAAAAAAATTTTTTTTTTAAAAAAAAAAGGGGAAATTTTTTTTTTTGGGGAAAATTTTTTTTTTTTTTCCTTTTTGAAAATTTTTTTTTTCCCCCCCCCCTTTTTTTTTTGGGGTTTTTGGGCCCCCCCCCGGGCCCCCCCCCGGGGAAAAGGGGGGGCCCTTTCCCCCCCCAGCGGGCCCCCTTCCCCGGGGCCCCCCCCCTTGGGCCCCCCCCGGGCCCCCCCCCCCCTCCCCCGGCCTCACGCCCAGGCCCCCCCGGCCCCCAAAAGGCCTCATGCTACAGGCCTCACGCTACAGGCCTCACGCCCGGCCCCGGGGGCCCCCCCAAACCCCCCGGGGGGGGGGCCCCCCCCCCCCGGGGGGGTTGGCCCCCCAACCCCCCGGGGCCCCCCCCCGGGGCCCCCCCCGGCCCAAACCCAAAAAAGGGGCCCAAAAATTTTGGGGGGGGGTTTTACCCCAAAAAGGTTTTTTGGGGGGGGGCCCCCCCCCCCCCAAAAAAAAAAAAGGGGGGGGGGGGGGGGGAAAGGGGGGAAAAGGGGAAAAAGGGGAAGGGGGGTTTCCCCGGGGGCCCCGGCCGGCCCGGGGGGAAGGGAAAAAAAGGGGGGAAAAAGGGGGGGGGGCCCCCCCCCCCCGGGGTTTTTGGCCCCCCCCCGGGGAAAAAGGGGGGGGAGGGGGTTTAGTAAGGGGCCCCCCCCAAGGGCCCGGGCCGGGTGGGGGGCCCGGCCTTTTCCCCCCCTTCAGGCCCCCCCCCCCTAAAGGGGGTCAGGCCCCCCTCGGCCCCCTTTTCCCCCCCCCTTTTTTCCCCCCCCCGGGGGGAAAAGGGGGGCCCCCGGGGGGGCCCCCCCAAACCCCCCCCTTTTTTCCCCTTCCCAAAAAAAAGGGGGGGGTTTAAAAAACCAACCCCAAAAAATTTTTTTTTTGGGGTTCCCCCCCTTGGGGGGTCAACCCCCCCGGGGGGGGGGCCCCTTTTTTCCCCAAACCCAACCTCCCCCCCGGGGGGCCCCCTTTTTTTTTTCCCCCCCCCCCGCCCCCCCCGGGGTCCGCCCCCAAAAGGCCCTTTTGGTTTTTGGGGGGTTTGGGCTTGGCCGGGGGGGGGGGGCCCGGTTTGTTTGGGGGGGGAGGGGGGGTTTTTGGGGGGTTGGGGGGGGGTTTTGGGGGTTTTTTGGGGGGGTTTTGGGTTTTGGGGGGTTTTTGGGGGGGGGGGGGACCGGTTTGGGGGGGGGGGAGGGGGTTTTGGTTTTTGGGGGGGGGGGTCCCAAAACCCCGGGGGTTTTTGGGGGGCCGGTTTGGGGGGGGGGCCGGGGGGGTCCCTTTGGGTTTTGGTTTTTGGGGGGTTTTGGGGGCCGGGTTTTTTGGGGAAGGGGGGGGGCCCCCCCGGGGGCCCCCCAAAGGGCCCCCTTTTTTTTTTTTTTTTTTTAAAAAAAGGGGGTTTTGGGGGGGGGGGGTTTTTAAAAAAAAACCCAAAACTTTCCGCCCGGGGGGGGAAAAAAAAGGGGGGGTCCCCCCGAAAAGGGGTTTTTTTTTTAAAACCCCCTTTGGTTTAAAACCCCCCAAAAAAAAACCCCTTTTTTGGGGGGGGGGGGGGGGGGTTTTTTTTGGTTTGGGGGGGGGGGGCCCCTTTTTCAAAGCGGAAAAATTTTCCCTTCCCCTTTTTAAAAGGGGAAAATTTTTTTTTTTTTTCCCCCCCAAAAAAAAACTTTTGGGGGGTTTTTTTTTTTTTTTTTTCCCCCTTTTAAACCTTTTTTTTTGGGGGGCCTTTTTTCCCCCCCTTAAATTTTTTGGGGTTTTTTCCCCCCCAAAAAAAAGGGTTAAAAAAAAATGGAGGGTTAAATTTAAAAAAAAATTAAAAAAAAAAAGGGTTTTTCCTTTTTTTTTGTTTTAAATTTAAAAATTTATTTTTTTTTTTTTTAAAATTTTTTTTTTTTTTTAATTTTTTTTTTTTTTTTTTCCCAAAAAAAAAAACCCCTTTTTTTTTTAAATTTAAAGGGTTTTTTTTTTTTTTTTTTTTTAAAAAAATTTTTTTAAAAATTTTTTTTTTTAAAATTTTTGGGTTCTGGTTTTTTTAAACCCCCCTAAAAAAAATTTGGGAAGGGGCCCCCCCGGGGGGGGATTTTTTTTTTTTGGGGGGGAAAAGGGGGAAAAAAGGGGCCCGGGGGGGGGGTTTGGGGGGGGAAAAAAAGGGGGGGGGGGGCCCTTGGGGACCCGGGGGGGGAAAAAATTTCCCCCCCTTTTAACCAAAATCCCTTGGGGGGCCCCGGGGGGGGGGGGGGGCCCCCGGGGGGGGAAAAAAAAATTTTTTAAAAAAAAAAGGGGGGGCCCCCCCCCCACCGGGGTTTTTTTAAAAAAAGGGGGGGAAAAATTTTCCCCCCTGGCCCCTTTCCTTCCCCCCCCCCCCCCCGGGGTTTTCCCCCGGGGGGGGGGGCCCCCTTTAAAATTCCGGGGAAAAAAAGGGGGGCCCCGGGGCCCCCTTTTCCCCCAAAAAAAAATTTTCCCCGGTTTTTTTCCCAAAATTTTAAAGGGGGGTTTTTGGGGGGGGGGGGCTTGGGGGGGGTTTTTTGGGGGGGAAAAAAAAATTTTTTTTTTTTTTGGGGGGGGGGGGTTTGGGGGCCGGGGGTCCCCGGGGGTCCGGTTTGGGGGGGTTTTGGGGGCCCCAAAACCCCCAAAACCCCCAAGGCTTTTTTTTGGAGGGCCCCCCCAAAATTTTTTTTCCTTTAAAACCCCCCTGGAAAAACCCCCCCCCCGGGGAAAAAAAACCCCCCCCCCCCCCCAAAACCCCTTTAAAAACCCCCTTTTGGGGGCCCGGGCCCAAAAAATTTAAATTTTAAAAAAAAACCCCAAAGGGGGAAAAAAAAAACCCCCCCCCCCAAATTCCAAAAAAATTTTTTTTTGGCCCCCAAACCTCCGGGAAAGGGGTTTTAAACCCCCCCGGGTCCCCTTTTTCCCCCCCCCAAAAACCCGGTAAGGGGAAAAACCCCCCCCCCTTTTCCCCCCTTTTTAAGGGGGGTTTTTAAAAAAACCCCCAAAAACCCCCCCCAAAAACCCAAATTTTTTCCCCCCCAAAAAATTTTTTTAAATTCCCCCTTTTAAAAAATTTTGCCCCCCCTTTTTTTCCTTTTCCCCCTTTTTTTCCCTTCCCCTTCCGGCAAAAACCCCCCCCGGCCCCCCCCGGGGGGGAAAATTTTAAAAAAAAAAAGAAAAGGGGGGAAAAAAATTGGTTTAAAAAAAAAAAGGGTTTTTTTTTTTTTTTAAAAAAAAATTTTTTTTTTCCCAATTTTTAAATTTTTTTTTTTTTAAAAAATTTTTTTTTTTTTTAAAATTTTTTGGGGTTTTTTGGGGGCCCGGTTTCCCCCAAAAGGGGGGGGGGGGGGGTTTCTGGGGGGGGGGCCCCCCCCCCCCCCCCCCGGGGTCCCCGGGGGCCGGGGGTTTTCCCCCAGGGGGGGAGGAAAGGGTTTCCCCCCAAAATTTTTCCCCCCGGGTTCCCCCAGGGGTTTTCCCCCAAAAAGGGGAAAAAAAAATTTTTTTTTCCCCCCCCCCGGGGGCTGGGAAAAACCCCCCCCGGGGGGGAACCCCTTTTTTTCCCCCCAGGTTTTAAAAACCCCGGCCCAAAACCCCGGGGAAAAAGGGGGGGGAAAAAAAAAAATTTTTTCCCCCCTTTTTTTTTCCCCCGGGTTAAAATTTCCCCCCCGTTTTTTAAAAAAAAGGGGGGGAAAAAAATTTTCTTTTCCCCCCAAAAAAATTTTTTTTTTCCCTTCCCCCTTTTTTTTTCCCCCCCCTTTTTTTTTTCCCCCTTTTTTGGGGTTTTTTTTAAGGGGCCCCCCCTTTCCCCTTTTTTTTTTTTGGAAAACTTTTTTTAACCCCCCTTTTTTTTTTTTTTGTTTTTTTTCCCCCCGGGTTTTAAAAAAAACCCCCTTTCGTCCCCAAAAAAAAACCCCCAAAAAAAAAAAAAAAGGCCAAAAAAAAAAAGGGGGGGGGGGTTTTTTTTTTTTTGGGGGGGGAAAAAAAAAACCCCCGGAAAAATTTTTTTAAAAAACCCCCGGGGGGAAAAAAAAAGGCCCTTTTTTTTTTTGGGGGTTTAGGGGAAAAAAAAAAGGAAAAAAATTTTTTTTTAAATTTTTTTTAAAAAAAAAAAAAAAAATTTTGGGGCCCCTAAAAACTTAAAATTTTTTTAAAAAAAAAAAAAAAAACCAAACTTTGGAAAAAAAAATTTTTGGGGGGTTTTTTTTTAAAAAAAAAAATTTTTGGGGGGACCTTTTTCCCCCCCCCTTTTTTTTTTTAAAAAAATTTTTTTTAAAATTTAAAATTTAATTTTTAAATAAATTTTTGGGGGTTTTTTTTAAAAAATTTTAAAAAAAAAAAACCCCCCCCCCCCCAAAATTTTGGAATTTGGCTTTTTTTAAATTTAAAAAGAAGGGGAATTTCCAAAAGGGGTTTTTTAAAAAAAAAAAAAAGGGGGGGGGAAAAGGGGGGCCCCCCCTTTTTTTTTAAAAAAAAAACCCCCCCCTTTTTAAAAAAATTTTTGAGGGGGCCCCCCCCCTTTTTTTTCCCCGGTTTTCCCCCCAAAAAATTTTAAAAAAAATTTTTTTGGGGGTTTTTTTAAAAAATTTTTTTTCCCCCCCAAAAAGGGGGCCCCCCCCCCCCTTTTTAAAAAGGGGGAATAGCCCGGGGGAAAAAAAAAAAAATTTTTTTTTTTAAAAAAACCCCCCAAATTTTTGGGGAAAAACCGGGGGAAAAAAAAAAAAGGGTTTTGGGGCCCCGGCCCTTTTTTAAAAAACCCCCCGGGGGGCCCCCCCCCCCCCCCCCCTTTTTTTTTTTAAAAAAGTTTTGGGGGAAAAAAAAAATTTTTTCCCCCCCCGGGGCCCTTTGGGGGCCCCAAAAAGGAAAATTTTTAAAAAAAAAAACCCCCCCCCCCCGGGGCCATTTAAAACCCCCAAAAATTTTTTAAAAAAAAACCATTTTTAAAAAAACCCCCCCCGGGGGGGGAAAAAAAGGAAAATTCCCAGTGGTGGCATGTAAACCACCAACAGGTACTCCTCATCAGGTCTTCTCAGGACCAGAACCAGTGGTGGCTGTAAACCACCAACAGGTACTACTCATCAGGTCTTCTCAGGACCAGAACCAGTGGTGGCTGTAAACCACCAACAGGTACTACTCATCAGGTCTTATCAGGGCCAGAACCAGTGGTGGCTGTAAACCACCAACTGGTACTACTCATCAGGTCTTATCAGGGCCAGAACCAGTGATGGCTGTAAACCACCAACAGGTACTACTCATCAGGTCTTCTCAGGACCAGAACCAGTGGTGGCTGTAAACCACCAACAGGTACTACTCATCAGGTCTTATCAGGGCCAGAACCAGTGGTGGCTGTAAACCACCAACTGGTACTACTCATCAGGTCTTATCAGGGCCAGAACCAGTGGTGGCTGTAAACCACCAACTGGTACTACTCATCAGGTCTTATCAGGGCCAGAACCAGTGGTGGCTGTAAACCACCAACAGGTACTACTCATCAGGTCTTCTCAGGACCAGAACCAGTGGTGGCTGTAAACCACCAACAGGTACTACTCATCAGGTCTTCTCAGGACCAGAACCAGTGGTGGCTGTAAACCACCAACAGGTACTACTCATCAGGTCTTATCAGGGCCAGAACCAGTGGTGGCTGTAAACCACCAACAGGTACTACTCATCAGGTCTTATCAGGGCCAGAACCAGTGGTGGCTGTAAACCACCAACAGGTACTACTCATCAGGTCTTCTCAGGACCAGAACCAGTGGTGGCTGTAGACCACCAACAGAAGTCACCACCACCCCACTGCCAGACTGTAGTCCTTAACTACCTCACTAACACTCTCAGCTCACAACCTCCATGGAAGTCATTCCTGCTTCCTGCTTCCTGCCCTTCGTCCTGCTGCTGGAGCAGAAGTTACAGTGCAGTGAGGCCCCTGACTCCAGGCTCTTCCTCAGCTCACTGAAGCCTCCTTAACCTCACTCGTTGATGACCTTCCTGAGGTCACACAGCATCTTCTTCAGCCTGAAGAAGATGCTGTGTGACGCCTCATCTTCCTTCTTAGCCGTGAAGATGGTCTCTTTGGGAAGTGGTCTTCCACCTTCACATGCCTCATGTGTTTATGTAAGGGAGTTAGAAATACACTCCGTCATTTCTTATCTTCAATGTATTATATTTTATTTTTGTTTATTATTCAACGATACTGTTGAGTGTTTGTGAATTTTATTTTAATGAGTTATTTTTATTTAGCGTTATTTATAAAATGCGGAAATTGCATTCCATCTCTGTTGCACTTCCTGCTCCTGAGTCCGTCTCTCCCTCCCAATGATTCTGTATTGCTGAGGGTGAGTTGAGTGGAAAATGAGGTTGCACTATTTTGGCTATATTCTTTAAAAAAGTAACCGTTTATGATACATGTGGTAACGGTCGCTAATACGATCACGGCGTCCAGCTGTTGTGTCTTTCAGACCGTCAAAGTATACGCTTTGTGGCGGTTTCATTGAGCCACTTTGGCGCCGTTTGTTTAGCTACATCCGGTCGCCCCGACGTATGTTTTCCTTGTATAAATTGTGTTTTGCGTGTTTAGGAAGTGGAAGTGCAGAGACAGACGGATCAGAAGGCGATGTGTGTGTTTTATTGTCTTCTGCAGGTATGTGTTTTCCTTTGTTTAACGTTAGAATTTTCGCTGTTTCTGCTGAGTAAAGGTGCGTTCACACCAAAAGCAAAACTATTTTTTCGCGCGACTGAATCCCATGAAAAGTCAACGTACAGACGCGTGTGGCTGCGATAGACGCGATATTTTCCCGGGCGGCGCGTTTGGGGCATTTGGGGCGACGCGATGTGGCCGACGCGTTTTCAGCGGCACAATTTTCACCCCGAGTTGAAATATTTCAACTTTGAGGCGGTCATCTCGCAACTCGGCCAATCAGCTCTTGAGTTCTCTCTCGTAGCTGGAAGCGGAAGTCTTCCAGACGTATCAGTGACTTCATCGGTGAAAGTGACCGAGCTGATTGAGCCTACGGGTGATGTCATGTATTAATATATATATATATATGATATGTCATGAACCCAAACACGAGGGCGATAGTGTGTGGGATGTCCTCAACAAGTATAAAGCTAACTATTGGTTAGTTATTCTGGTGGATGAAGGAGATGATAACGGTCTTTACGGAGACGAGACACAGAGACAAGCCCCGCCCCTCGCGCAGCGTCTCGACGCTCATGGCTTGAACACGGCGAACGGTCGAGCGAGTAAACTCCCGCGTTTTGGGCTGCCCCCCCCCTCACCCTGCTGGACACCCCCAGTCCCTACCTGCCCTCCCCCCCCTCACTCTGCTGGACACCCCATCCCTACCTGCCTCCCCCTCACTCTGCTGGACACCCCAGTCCCTACCTGCCCCCCTCACCCTGCTGGACACCCCAGTCCCTACCTGCCCCCTCACCCTGCTGGACACCCCAGTCCCTACCTGCCCCCTCATCCTGCTGGACACCCCAGTCCCTACCTGCCCCCTCATTCACCCCCCTACCTGCCCCCCCTCATCCTGCTGGACACCCCAGTCCCCACCTGGCCCCCCTCACATCCTGCTGACACCCCAGTCCCTACCTGCCCCCTCATCCTGCTGGACACCCCCAGTCCCTACCTGCCCCCTCATCCTGCTGACACCCCAGTCCCTACCTGCCCCCTCATCCTGCTGGACACCCCAGTCCCTACCTGCCTCGCCTCATCCTGCTGGACACCCCAGTCCCGACCTGGCCCCCCTCATCCTGCTGGACACCCCAGTCCCTACCTGCCCCCCTCTCATCCTGCTGGACACCCCAGTCCCTACCTGCCCCCCTCATCCTGCTGGACACCCCAGTCCCTACCTGCCCCCCTCATCCTGCTGGACACCCCAGTCCCTACCTGCCCGCCCCCTCATCCTGCTGGACACCCCCAGTCCCTACCTGCCCCCCCCCCCCCTCTCATCCTGCTGGACACCCCAGTCCCTACCTGCCCCCTCTCATCCTGCTGGACACCCCAGTCCCTACCTGCCCCCTCTCATCCTGCTGGACACCCCCAGTCCCTACCTGCGCCCCCTCATCCTGCTGGACACCCCAGTCCCTACCTGTTCCTCTCCTCATTCTGCCGGACACCCGTCCCCGTCCCCTCCTGTTCCCTCTCCTCACCCTGCTGGACCCTGTTAAGTTGTAATAGTTTATTTGATAACATCTGCAGAGGTCTTATGTTTTAAATTAATACATATAGAAAGATATTATAAAAGACAATATTAAGGAGAATATTGTTATTAATGTATTATGAAGCATAGGGGTAATGTTTACTCTATGGAAATGTAAATGGCAAGAATTAATGTATATTGCATGAGTGACTGTATGTTAGTATTATAGATTGACGAAGCCGGTTGAAATCTGTGAAGTGACTCACAATAACAAGATACTTTTATTGTGAAGGTGACTTTTAATCCAGTCAAAAACGAGACGGGAATCTTATTGTGAAAGCGACTGGAACCGGAAGTGACTGTTTGACCGTAAACAGGAAGAGTATATGACTGCGTGTTTGTAGAGGGATCTTTCTCTTTTCTCAGGTAAGGCGACGCAGGAGGGTGTGCTCCCGGAAGGTGCCGGGAGCCGGCAGCCTGGACACGAGGGAGAGCGCGTTGACTGTTTGTTTTACAATTCCTGCCATTAAATGTTGATGACTTAATCCATGCGCGTCCGGAAGCCTGTTTTCCACCATCTGTGAAGTGCCCAGTTTCAGAATACTCTACAACCCCCCCCGCCCCCCGTTCCCTCCTGTTCCCTCTCCTCACCCTGCTGGACCCCCCGTCCCCCCCGTTCCCTCCTGTCCCCTCTCCTCATCCTGCTTCCCCCCCCCCTCCTTCTCCTGGTTCTGCCCCTCAGAAGCTGCTTCACAGTTTCCTGTCAGCAGCTCCGTTATTGGGGCAGTCTCTGGCCTGATGTCCCTCGCCCACCGAGAGAGAGAGAGAGATTTATTTTTTATTTTTGAAAAACTTTATTTCAAACTGTGCACCACATAAACCAAATCGCAATCAACACAAAACATTTTAACTGCAGCACCAATCCTGAAAAAGAAAATTGTTCATGATGCTCAGGTTCATTAATAACAAACACAGAGCTGCTCCCCTGAGGCCAGGAGGTGTTCCCCCTCAGTCGACCTCGCCTCTCGCCCTCTCCTCCTCCTCCTCCACCAGCAGCACCTTCCTGAGGTCACAGGATCTTCTTCAGCCTGTAGACCTCCTGCTGAGTGAAGGCTCCTCTCTCGTCCCTCATTGTGAGGAAGTTGGCAGAGAGGAAGAACTTGTCCTGGCAGAAGTCGTCCTTCACCTGGACATGCTACACCTGCTTCGTCTTTCAACTCCTCCACACTGTAGTGAGGAAGAGGAGTAGATACCTCCTCCGAGCTGGACTCTGGCTCCGCCCCTCTCCTCCTCGACCTCCGTCTGCCCTCCATGTCCACCTCACTGTCCGACAGCACCACCTCTCTGGCACCTCCAAATGTTGGATAAATCGAGTGATGATAACCGAGAAGTGTTTTTTGTGGGTGACTTAAATATCGATTGGTTTTCAAATTGTAACTATTACATTACCAACTAGAACTAGTACTAATAAGAATGGAAAAAATCATCTAAATGTATTGATCATTTAACACCTGAACACTGCGTTTTGGCCCTAAATATATTCATGAACTTCCCCTGAAATCGAGAGAATGTTGTCGTCTCTGCCGACCGATAGAATGGCTGGTATAGACCAGTTAGATGGTAAACTGCTGCAACTTGCTTCTGTTCACTTATCTATACCAATATGTCACATCTTCAACAACTGCTTAAAGTATGATGTGTGCCCAAAGGTCTGGAAGGTGGCGAAGTTGATTCCTATACCCAGTGGTGTATAAAGTACCCAAAAGTCATACTTGAGTAAAAGTAAAGATACTTGACTGGAAAATTACTCAAGTAAAAGTAAAAGTCACCTATGAGAATACTACTTGAGTAAAAGTATTAAAGTATCTGATTTTTTTTGTACTTAAGTATCAAAAGTAATTTTCTGATATTAAATGTACTTAATTATTGAAAGTAAAAGTAAATGCTGTCAATAAAGAAAACAAAGGGTCAGAATTTTGAGAATTATGAAGTTTATTTGTTTGGGTGCTGTGGCCGCCATGAACAAGGAGTATGAGCTAGGATGAACTTAGCAATATATGAATACTATGAAATTACTAAAATATAAAAACACGATTAACACAGGAAAAAGCAGAACCAAAAGTAACAACCAGAATCATCACTTTAAAGTGAAAAATGTCTTGTTCATCTTCAAAAGAAGTTGATTTTCAAAATGGACAGATTTCAGTGTCGCTCTTCTGGGGCTGAAGAGAGTCCTGCGATGCTGAAGAGCCGTTCACCTGGTGCAGGTAGAGTGTGTCTAGCTTCACAGGCCCTGGTGCAGGTAGAGTGTGTCTAGCTTCACAGGCCCTGATGCAGGTAGAGTGTGTCTAGCTTCACAGGCCCTGATGCAGGTAGAGTGTCTAGCTTCACAGGCCCTGATGCAGGTAGAGTGTGTCTAGCTTCACAGGCCCTGATGCAGGTAGAGTGTGTCTAGCTTCACAGGCCCTGGTGCAGGTAGAGTGTGTCTAGCTTCACAGGCCCTGATGCAGGTAGAGTGTGTCTAGCTTCACAGGCCCTGGTGCAGGTAGAGTGTGTCTAGCTTCACAGGCCCTGATGCAGGTAGAGTGTGTCTAGCTTCACAGGCCCTGATGGTGTAGAGTGTCTAGCTTCACAGGCCCTGATGCAGGTAGAGTGTGTCTAGCTTCACAGGCCCTGATGGTGCAGGTAGAGTGTGTCTAGCTTCACAGGCCCTGATGCAGGTAGAGTGTCTAGCTTCACAGGCCCTGATGCAGGTAGAGTGTCTAGCTTCACAGGCCTGATGGTGCAGGTAGAGTGTGTCTGGCTTCACAGGCCCTGGTGCAGGTAGAGTGTGTCTAGCTTCACAGGCCCTGATGCAGGTAGAGTGTCTAGCTTCACAGGCCCTGATGCAGGTAGAGTGTGTCTAGCTTCACAGGCCCTGATGCAGGTAGAGTGTGTCTAGCTTCACAGGCCCTGATGCAGGTAGAGTGTGTCTAGCTTCACAGGCCCTGATGCAGGTAGAGTGTGTCTAGCTTCACAGGCCCTGGTGCAGGTAGAGTGTGTCTAGCTTCACAGGCCCTGATGCAGGTAGAGTGTGTCTAGCTTCACAGGCCCTGGTGCAGAGTGTGTCTAGCTCACAGGCCCTGATGCAGGTAGAGTGTGTCTAGCTTCACAGGCCCTGATGCAGGTAGAGTGTGTCTAGCTTCACAGGCCCTGATGCAGGTAGAGTGTGTCTAGCTTCACAGGCCCTGATGGTGCAGGTAGAGTGTCTAGCTTCACAGGCCCTGGTGCAGGTAGAGTGTGTCTAGCTTCACAGGCCCTGATGGTGCAGGTAGAGTGTGTCTAGCTTCACAGGCCCTGATGGTGCAGGTAGAGTGTGTCTAGCTTCACAGGCCTGATGGTAGAGAGTGTGTCTTGCTTCACAGGCCCTGATGCAGGTAGAGTGTCTAGCTTCACAGGCCCTGATGCAGGTAGAGTGTGTCTAGCTTCACAGGCCCTGATGCAGGTAGAGTGTGTCTAGCTTCACAGGCCCTGGTGCAGGTAGAGTGTCTAGCTTCACAGGCATCTTGCAGGTAGAGTGTGTCTAGCTTCACAGGCCCTGATGCAGGTAGAGTGTGTCTAGCTTCACAGGCCCTGGTGCAGGTAGAGTGTGTCTAGCTTCACAGGCCCTGATGCAGGTAGAGTGTGTCTAGCTTCACAGGCCCTGATGGTGCAGGTAGAGTGTGTCTAGCTTCACAGGCCCTGGTGCAGGTAGAGTGTGTCTAGCTTCACAGGCCCTGTGCAGGTAGAGTGTGTCTAGCTTCACAGGCCCTGATGCAGGTAGAGTGTGTCTAGCTTCACAGGCCCTGGTGCAGGTAGAGTGTGTCTAGCTTCACAGGCCCTGATGCAGGTAGAGTGTGTCTAGCTTCACAGGCCCTGATGCAGGTAGAGTGTGTCTAGCTTCACAGGCCCTGATGGTGCAGGTAGAGTGTGTCTAGCTTCACAGGCCCTGGTGCAGGTAGAGTGTGTCTAGCTTCACAGGCCCTGATGCAGGTAGAGTGTGTCTAGCTTCACAGGCCCTGGTGCAGGTAGAGTGTGTCTAGCTTCACAGGCCCTGATGCAGGTAGAGTGTGTCTAGCTTCACAGGCCCTGATGCAGGTAGAGTGTGTCTAGCTTCACAGGCCCTGATGCAGGTAGAGTGTGTCTAGCTTCACAGGCCCTGATGCAGGTAGAGTGTGTCTAGCTTCACAGGCCCTGATGCAGGTAGAGTGTGTCTAGCTTCACAGGCCCTGGTGCAGGTAGAGTGTGTCTAGCTTCACAGGCCCTGGTGCAGGTAGAGTGTGTCTAGCTTCACAGGCCCTGATGCAGGTAGAGTGTGTCTAGCTTCACAGGCCCTGATGCAGGTAGAGTGTGTCTAGCTTCACAGGCCCTGATGCAGGTAGAGTGTGTCTAGCTTCACAGGCCCTGATGCAGGTAGAGTGTGTCTAGCTTCACAGGCCCTGGTGCAGGTAGAGTGTGTCTAGCTTCACAGGCCCTGATGCAGGTAGAGTGTGTCTAGCTTCACAGGCCCTGGTGCAGGTAGAGTGTGTCTAGCTTCACAGGCCCTGATGCAGGTAGAGTGTGTCTAGCTTCACAGGCCCTGATGCAGGTAGAGTGTGTCTAGCTTCACAGGCCCTGATGGTGCAGGTAGAGTGTGTCTAGCTTCACAGGCCCTGATGCAGGTAGAGTGTGTCTAGCTTCACAGGCCCTGGTGCAGGTAGAGTGTGTCTAGCTTCACAGGCCCTGATGCAGGTAGAGTGTGTCTAGCTTCACAGGCCCTGATGCAGGTAGAGTGTGTCTAGCTTCACAGGCCCTGGTGCAGGTAGAGTGTGTCTAGCTCACAGGCCCTGGTGCAGGTAGAGTGTGTCTAGCTTCACAGGCCCTGATGCAGGTAGAGTGTGTCTAGCTTCACAGGCCCTGATGCAGGTAGAGTGTGTCTAGCTTCACAGGCCCTGGTGCAGGTAGAGTGTGTCTAGCTTCACAGGCCCTGATGCAGGTAGAGTGTGTCTAGCTTCACAGGCCCTGATGCAGGTAGAGTGTGTCTAGCTTCACAGGCCCTGGTGCAGGTAGAGTGTGTCTAGCTTCACAGGCCCTGATGCAGGTAGAGTGTGTCTAGCTTCACAGGCCCTGGTGCAGGTAGAGTGTGTCTAGCTTCACAGGCCCTGATGCAGGTAGAGTGTGTCTAGCTTCACAGGCCCTGATGCAGGTAGAGTGTGTCTAGCTTCACAGGCCCTGATGCAGGTAGAGTGTGTCTAGCTTCACAGGCCCTGGTGCAGGTAGAGTGTGTCTAGCTTCACAGGCCCTGATGCAGGTAGAGTGTGTCTAGCTTCACAGGCCCTGATGGTGCAGGTAGAGTGTGTCTAGCTTCACAGGCCCTGGTGCAGGTAGAGTGTGTCTAGCTTCACAGGCCCTGATGCAGGTAGAGTGTGTCTAGCTTCACAGGCCCTGATGCAGGTAGAGTGTGTCTAGCTTCACAGGCCCTGATGCAGGTAGAGTGTGTCTAGCTTCACAGGCCCTGATGCAGGTAGAGTGTGTCTAGCT
This sequence comes from Pseudoliparis swirei, assembly GCF_029220125.1. Taxonomy (NCBI): domain Eukaryota; kingdom Metazoa; phylum Chordata; class Actinopteri; order Perciformes; family Liparidae; genus Pseudoliparis; species Pseudoliparis swirei. The sequence goes on along the minus strand of NC_079395.1, from coordinate 24,383,540 downwards.
TCACAGGCCCTGGTGCAGGTAGAGTGTGTCTAGCTTCACAGGCCCTGATGGTGCAGGTAGAGTGTGTCTAGCTTCACAGGCCCTGATGCAGGTAGAGTGTGTCTAGCTTCACAGGCCCTGATGGTGCAGGTAGAGTGTGTCTAGCTTCACAGGCCCTGATGGTGCAGGTAGAGTGTGTCTAGCTTCACAGGCCCTGATGGTGCAGGTAGAGTGTGTCTAGCTTCACAGGCCCTGATGATGCAGGTAGAGTGTGTCTAGCTTCACAGGCCCTGATGCAGGTAGAGTGTGTCTAGCTTCACAGGCCCTGATGCAGGTAGAGTGTGTCTAGCTTCACAGGCCTGATGCAGGTAGAGTGTGTCTAGCTTCACAGGCCCTGGTGGTGCAGGTAGAGTGTGTCTAGCTTCACAGGCCCTGGTGCAGGTAGAGTGTGTCTAGCTTCACAGGCCCTGATGCAGGTAGAGTGTGTCTAGCTTCACAGGCCCTGATGGTGCAGGTAGAGTGTGTCTAGCTTCACAGGCCCTGATGCAGGTAGAGTGTGTCTAGCTTCACAGGCCCTGGTGCAGGTAGAGTGTTTCTAGCTTCACAGACAGCAGCACACAGTTGGGAAGCATTTCAGCAAGTCAACGTGATCCACGTCTCCATCCAGCTGTTTGCTGCTGTCACGCGCTTGAGATGACGAAGAAGAAGTCCTCTTCATCAGATGAACTGGACCTGGTGGCATCACCTAGCTGCAGGGAGGGTTCTTCCATGTGCTGCTTGATTAGTCCATTCCTGAAATAAAGTGAGAGTATTATATAAATGATAGAATTAATAACACTTCCTAACATGTCATGACCCCAACCAACTGTTTTGTACTAAATAGTTTGTTTTAATTTGAGGTTTATACATTTAGTTTCATGCACTGTCCGTGCTTCCAGAGTTGATTTGTGAATATGTACTTGTATCTCTGTAGTTAAACACAACAACAGTCCCAAATCAATATCGTCGCCATTACTGGACCGTCACTCTTATAATATTAATACAAATAATGATAATAATGCTGGGTTAGCATCACTTGAATACATGTAATTTTATAAAAGGGCACTTTATAACCTTTTTCTGAGACTCAGACTGAGGAGGAGATCGACTGTCTTGACCCTAGGAGACTGAGGTCACTCCGTGCCTAAGCATCGATCATCTCTACTTCTGTGGTGGTTCAAGTGGGCATCTTTGCTGCTTGCAGCAGGAGGAGAATGGACTGTGCAGGAAGAAAAGCAGCAGCTGCATAGGCCCTTCCGATACCGTGGCGTGGTGGGGAGGGGGACAGTGTGATGGAGACGGGGTCCATTTGATGCCACGCCTCCCCACCCCATGCAGTCCGCTCTTGGTGAAGGCCTCACAGTTCGGCGGTCACCGGGCTGTCCCATCCCCGTGGCTGAGGGAGTTCATCCCTCTTCCTGAGAGTCCCGCAAGTCCTTTCTTCCACAACCTGGAGGGGCCACCCGGGCCACCACAACCAAACTGGACTTCAGCACACCAGCAGTTTACTCAGCAGTACTCTTATCCTACCTCCAAACACAACATGTGCACAATGCTGAATTTTGTTTATATACTTATACTTTATTATATATATATATATTTATTTATTCAGTTTTGTATTATATTACTGTTTTTTAATGCTTATTATATTCTACTGATGTTTTCTTTTAATGCTTATTATTACTTGTTTCTTTTATTATTTTATTTTTTTTTATCAGTGATACTACTGTGATCGATCCTTTCCATTGACACTGAGGGACTAATAAAGGAATATCTTATCTTATCTTATCTTATCTAATGATTAGCATTATATTATAGCTAAGACGACTCAAATCAACAAATTCTCACAACTGTCAACACTTCTTCAGCTCATTAACTCGCTAGAGATCCGTCTGCTGCACTAACGATAATTGTCTCATTTAATTGACGATAGCTAGCGAACGGTAGCCTAACGTACAACATAGGGACAATCAGACACCTGCCTCCCCTCTCCTGCCAAAGATATAACTTACTCCAATCCTGAGGACAACACTGCTAGATATCTTAACAGGTTTATGATGACTAAACATTAACGTTGCGGCTCATGGGATTCATCTTAATTTACCTCAATGTGTTTCCTGAGATTGGTGAGTTGTTGAAGGCCAATATCTCCGTAGCTTTCGGTCGGCATAAGAGGCACTTCATCCGGTAGGAAGAAACTTTCACTCCGACAAAAGAAAAGAGTTCGCCCTAATATGGCCACGGATGTTGATCTTGGTCACCGTGGTTGTTCGAGTAGCTTCCATTGCTGCTCCACATGAAATGAGTCGTCTCTGTAGCCGCTCGCTCGCATCCTGGGCATCACTGGGAAGAGAAAACACGCGGCAAGGACCACTGATGCCCAACCTGGTGCTCGTGCTGCGTTCAGGTGCGCTGCGGTGTGTTCCACAACAGTCCCCGATGTGCTGCGTTCAGGTGCGCTGCGGTGTGTTCCACAACAGTCCCCGATGTTTGCCTCATGATGATTTTTTTCCGTAGTAACGAGTAATGATACTGTTTCAGGGGAAATGTATCGGAGTAAAAGTACAAGTTTTCATTGCAAAATGTAGTGAAGTAAAAGTAAAAGTATACAGAAATATAAGTAGTTAAATAAAGTACAGATACCCAAAAAAACGACTTAAGCAAAGTAACGAAGTATTTCTACTTCGTTACTATACACCACTGCCTATACCTAAGGACAAGAAATCTGCCTTCACATGTGTAAATAGCCGTCCAATTTGTATACTCCCCATTTTGAGTAAATTATTGGAGAAAATTGTTTTCAAACAAATACAGGATTATTTTATTCGTAATAACCTCATTACTAGTTCCCAACATGCATACAGAGCTAATCACTCAACAGCTACTGCCCTTGCCCAGCTAACTGATGATTGGCTGATCCAGATGGACAATAAGAAAATGGTCGGCACAGTCTTGCTTGACTTTAGTGCTGCATTTGATGTAATTGATCATGACATTATGATTACCAAACTTGAAAGTTATGGATTCAGCAGAACTGCACTCTCTTGGATGGTTAGCTATCTCTCTGAGAGATCTCAAAGAGTCTTTTATAATGGTAGTTTATCAGACTGGAGACATGTCAGCTGTGGGGTTCCACAGGGGAGCTGCTTGGGCCCTTTACTCTTTTCCATTTTCACAAATGATCTCCCTTTGTCAATTAAAAACTCCAACATGGTAATGTATGCTGATGACACAACACTGTACAGCAATTCTTCAAACAAACTGGAACTTGCTCCCATTCTGAATCAGGATCTGGAGAGAGTGTCTGATTGGTGAAAGTGAATAAGCTAGCCCTGAACGTTTCTAAAACTAAATGCATTGTGTTTGGCTCTAGGAATACACTAAACGGTGACACACAGCTTCACCTGTCAGGCTCAGTGATAGAACAGGTCCAGAAGGTCAGACGACTGGGTGTAGTGTTGATGAACAGTTGTCGTGGTCTGAGCACATCAACAGCATTGTCACCAAGAGGGGAAGGGGTATAGCTATGACCAGAAAGTGCTTTGCTTATTTAACTCTCCCTATTGTTTGTCAGGTGTTACACTCCCTGGTCTTTTGTCATCTGATGTCCATTCATATGGGCAGTGGCTGCTAAGAAGGACATACAGAAACTACAAATGGTTCAAAGCAGAGCTGCCATATTAGCACTCCAGTGTTCAATGAGAACTAATACTGCATATATGCATCTCGCCTGTCATGGTTCTCAGTTGAAACTCAACTTCACTTTTGTCTTCTCATGTTTTTCCGGCACTCACTGGGGCGTTTTTCTGCCGAGTGTGAAGCGGCAGGGATGAGAGTCAGCACTGCCAAATCTGAGGCCATGGTGCTCTGCCGGAAACCGGTGGATTGCTCCCTCCAGGTGGGGACAGAGTGCCTGCCCCAAGCGAAGGAGTTCAAGTATCTCGGGGTCTTGTTCACGAGTGAGGGTAAAATGGAGCGGGAGATCGACAGGCGGATCGGTGCAGCTGCAGCAGTAAAACAGGCGCTGTACCGGTCTGTCTTGGTGAAGAGAGAGCTGAGCCGAAAGGAACATTGGGTAGTGACCGAAAGAATGAGGTCGCGAATACAAGCGGCCAAAATGAGTTTCCTCCGTAGGGTGGCCGGGCTCAGCCTTAGAGACAGGGTAAGGAGCTCGGACATCAGGAGGGAGCTTGGAGTCGAGCCGCTATTCCTTCGCATCGAAAGGAGTCAGCTGAGGTGGTTCGGGCATCTGATTCGGATGCCTCTTGGACGCCTCCCATTAGAGGTTTTCCAGGCACGTCCGACTGGGAGGAGACCCCGGGGAAGACCCAGGACACGCTGGACGGATTACATCTCCCGGCTGGCCTGGGAACGCCTCGGAATCCCCCAGAATGAGCTGGAAAGTGTTGCGGGCGAGAGGGAAGTCTGGGTCGACCTGCTGGGTCTGCTACCCCCGCGACCCGACCCCGGAATAAGCGGATGAGAATGGATGGATGGATGGATGTTTTTCAGGAAAGTCGTATTTAATCAGACACCGGTATATTTCTTCAATCAGTTACACATCTAACAGACATAACCATAACACAAGGAATGCTAGTTTAGGTCAATTGATACCGCCAACCCCAAGAACTAACCTCCTCAAACGTACCGTTATCTATCGTGCAATTACCGCTTGGAACTTACTGCCTCCTCGTTTAACTCACATGAATAATAATTTGTCATTCAAAAAACAATTAAAGGCGCACCTAAGAACATTCACCACTTGACGTATTCTATTGCTTTTTAGTCATCTGACTTTCTTTTTCTTTGTATGAATTAAGTTGAATTGCATAACATATATCTTAACCTTCGACTGTACTGAGCATCTGACTGCACTATTTTTTACTTTGTTGTACTATTTTTAACTGTTGGTTTCACGATATGTTTTGTATGTTTTTGTATGTATTGTATTTTGTCCTTTCTGTGGAACCCAGGAAGATTAGCGGTCGCTAAGGCGTCAGCTAATGGGGATCCAATAAATAAACAAATAAACAAATAAACCTGCCCCCCTCTCTTCCTCTGACTCTCCCTTCTCTACTTCTTCTTCTTTTTCTTCCTCTTCCTCACTCAGCTGGTCTGCACCAGCCCCGCCCCCTTCTCCCCTTTCTTCCTCACCCTCCTGGTCTGCACCAGCCCCTCCCTCCCTCTTCTCTCCTCTCCTCCTCTTCTACCTCCTCACCCTCACCCTGCTGGCCTGTGACCGTCTCCCCCTCTCCCTCCTCTCCCTGTTGGACTGGCCCAGTGCCCCCCTCCTCTTCCTCCTCCACAACCTGCTGGGCACCCCCCATCTCTGCCTGCTCTCCCTCCTCATCCTGCTGGGAGCCCCCAGTTCCTGCCTGCTCCCTCTCCTCCCCCCTCTGGGTACCTGCAGTCCCTGGTTGCTCCCCCTCTCCCCCCTGCTGTGCACCCCCCTGGCTCCGCCCCAGAGGAGCCGCCCTGCTGGTGTTCTGCTCAGCAGCTCTCCACCGGTGGCAGTCCCTGGCTCTGTGCCCCTCTCCCCACAGATGAAGCACCTCCCGTTCCCTGAGGAGGTGAACACGGGGTCCTCGTGCCCGGCCACCCTGATGAACACCCAGAGGCGGAGCTCTTCACCCTGATGAACACCCGGAGGCGGAGCTCTCCACCCTGATGAACACCCGGAGGCGGAGCTCTCCACCCTGATGAACACCCGGAGGCGGAGCTCTCCACCCTGATGAACACCCGGAGGCGGAGCTCTTCTCCCCTGTTGTTCAGGATCATGAGAGATGCCTCCGGTGGGACCACACTGCCTCATCCGGGAGGACTTCCACCCTGAGGGGATCTTCTTCAGCCGGGACACCACCTTCCCGTGCTTCACCAGCTCCTTCAAAATCACCTCCTCTTTAATAAAAGGAGGCACGTTGGCCACGGTGACCCTGACCGACGGTGTGGCCAGCGGCGCCACCGGCACATGATGCCCCTGATGACCCGACACCACCACCTGGTTCACCTTCGGCACGCTGTCTAAGAACAGAACCACCGCTCCGTTCATACGGGCAGCGGACCTCACGCAGCCGTCACGACCACGTCGCCCACTGCCAGCCCCACCTCCTCCTCCGAGCACGGGAAACTCGGCGCCACTCTAATCCCGTGTGCCCGCGTGAGGAAGCTCATGTCCTACATGACTCTAGCTCCCCGCTAGCCCGCCGGTTAGCCGCACATCGCTAACGCGCACACAGACATTCAGGTGAATCCACAGACACTCACAACAAACATACCTTCTTAAAACGTCACTTTTTAACGGGGAAAAACACCGTTAGACAAACAATTCGCCTCTGCTCCACAAATTCACGTCCTCTCACGCTGAGAGAGAGAGAGAGAGAGAGAGAGAGAGAGAGAGAGAGAGAGAGAGAGAGAGCATTATCCCCAATTGGACTGGCCCAGAATCTATTCGTGACAACAGAGCAGAGAAACAGAGACAGAGCCTCTCTCTGTCTCTCTCTCTCTCTGTCTCTCTCTGTCTCTCTCTCTCTCTCTCTCAGTTCGCGCTGAGCGTCAGAGCGACAGGGTGTGTGTTTGAGAGCTGCGGAGCGTTGTCTGTGTGTTTCTCTCTTTTCTATTTCTTCATAGTTGTGTGTATTTAGTTTATGTGGTTTATTAGTTGGGTTTCACAGTAGTTTAATTTGTTTGGTGGTTATTTGGGTTTTTCTCTGGGAAGACCCGCTGCCGGTGCCTCACCGGGCTCGGTGCGTGGCAGAAATGTTTGCCCCGGTTCCCCCCCCGCTGCTCACGAGGAGACACGGTATGAAGATTGCCGGTGACTCCTCGTGCAGCGTGGAGGAATTGGCTCGGGCAGTCGGGAAGAAAGTCGGGTTCAGCAGCGTGAAGTCCGCCGCCAAGATGAACGGCTCGGTCGTGATCTTCCTGGATCAGGTGGCGAAGGTGAGCCGTGGTGGAGGAGGGTCTCGGTGGGAGATTTGTTTGTGCAGGTGTTTCCGCTGGACCAGCCGTCCACCAGAGTCCTCGTTTCAAACGTCCCTCCGCTCATCTCCGATGAGTTTCTCAGCAGAGAGCTCTCCCGGCACGGGAAACTGGTCTCCCCGATCAGAGTGATCTCATCGGGGTTCAAGGAGAGCTCGATGAAGCATATCATGAGTTACCGTAGATCGGTTTATATGATACTCAACGACCGGAGCGCGGAGTTAAACCTGCGCTTCAGCGTCAGAGTAGATGATGTTAACTATAACGTCTACGCGTCTTCATCGGCGATGAAGTGCTTTCATTGCGGGGAGGAGGGACACACCGCGAAGGTCTGCTCGAAGCGCGGCGACCCGGCGCCAGCTGGTCCGGGCGGCGCGGGTCCGTCCGGCGTCACGCCGCGCTACACCAGCGTGGGGAACAGCAGGTGAGGCGATTCCAACGGAGAGCGCGGCGAGCGGCGTCACTGCTGCTGCACCCGACACACATGTGGTGGGTATGAATGAGGGAGTGAGTGATGGGGGTGATGCGGGCAAGGGTGGTGAGGGTGGGGATGAGAGTGGGGAGGCTGGACAGGGCAGTGAGAAGCAGGCGGTGGGTGGAGTCGGGAGCGACGAGAGGAAAGGAAAAAAAGGAAAAACGGACCAAAAAAATGGAGGGGATGTGGGGGAATCTGCCAAGAGCAGTGGGGTAGAGGCTGTGGGTGAGGTGGGAAGTGGGGAGGAGGAAGGAAAACAAGAAATAGAAGGGGAAAAAAACAAACAAAAAAAGATTAAAAAAGCAAAAAATATTGGTGATGGTGGTGATGGTGATGGTGGCACGGGCTTAGAGGTGGAAGTGGGGAATGGGGTGGAGAATAATGAGGAAAGTGAGAAAAGGGAGGGAAAGGGGAAAAAAGACGAGGACAGGGGTGGTGAGAAGCCCATAGGGTGGAGTCGAAGAGGTGGAGGAGGACGGTGCAGGGGAGGAGGGGGCGGAGCAGGTAGAGATGGACGAGGAGGAAGCAGGGGGGCAGAAAGTGGCCTCAAAAAGAAAGAAGAGTGGCCAGAGCGCTGGCAGCGAGGCCAAAGCCAGCAGGGTGGAGGAGAGGAGGAGGAGTCAAGGGGCGGGGCCGGTGGAGGACAGCAGTGACGAGGAGGGGGCAGAGGACAGCGACTCTCCTCTGATTTTAACAAACAGTCAAGAACAAAAGCTTTATACGGCCGACGAAATCAGCCTGTTTTACACAAACAAAAACAAAAGAAAAGTGGAGGTCAGGATCACTTCCTGACCTCGTGATTTTTGTACAGTCGTACCGATATCATATGAAAAGTTTGAAAAGCAAGAGGTTTTAGGATTAAAAGATTTTACTCAAAGTAAAGGAGTGCATCCAGCAGGGGAGGTGGAGAGCTCCAATGTGGGTTTTATTTGATTTGTTGATTTTAAGTTTTATTTGTTTTTTAAACTCTTTTCTTTTAATGAACACATTCAGAGTCGGAGTTTTAAACGTAAATGGAGCGAGGACAGTAAGAAGAGAACATCTATTTATGAATTAAACAAGATGAAAGCCAACGATGTTCTCTTCTTACAAGAGACGCACAGCGACAGCACCAACGAGGCGGACTGGAGGAGGGAGTGGGGGGGGGAAGTCCTTCTGAGCCACAACACCAACCTCAGCGGAGGAGTGGGCTTCCTCTTCTCCAGGGCCTTCAGCCCGCGGTCACTGGAGGTCAAACACATCGTGGAGGGGACGCTGTTCTTTGTGAAAGCACGGTTCGACCTTTTTAATGTTGTTTTAATTAATGTCTATGCTCCAACAACCGGGGCAGAGAGGAAGCTGTTTTTATCCAAAATTAATGATGTTTTAAATGATTGTGCCTCGGAGGATTTGTTATTCTTGGGGGGGGATTTTAACTGCACAGAGGATGATTTTAATGACAGAAACCACACAGAGCCACATCCAGCTTCACAGCAGGTTCTGAGGAGGCTGGTCCATTCTCATGGTCTGGTGGACGTGTGGAGAAGGATGCATCCGGACTGCCGACAGTACACATGGTCCCACGTTAGGGAGGGAAGAATCTCCTCAGCCAGGTTAGACCGTATTTATGTTTTTAAGCACCATTTTAATATTTTTAAAATGTGCAGCATTGTTCCGGCTGGTTTTACTGATCACTCTTTGGTTTTATGTCATGTTTTTATTAGGAATTTTTTACCCAGGAGCGCATATTGGCATTTTAATACAGTTTTAACTTTCGATAGGAATTTTAGAGAGGTGTTGTTTTATTTTTGGGGCATTTTTAGGCTGAGGAAGAGTGATTTTAATAATCTTAGGCAGTGGTGGGACCGTGGTAAGGTAGAAATTAAGCTCCTTTGTCAGCAGCAAACTTTCAACGTCACTAGAGACGTCACCAGATCTATGAAGGACCTGGAGACTGAGATAGTGGACCTAGAAAGTTTGAGCGAGTCCACAGGAGATCGAGGACATATTGAAGTCCTCAAAGTAAAAGGCTCTCGCCGACCTGTTCAAATTAGAGTACAAGGCGCACTGGTCAGGTCCCGATTCCAGACCATCGCGAGATGGACACTCCTCTAGCTTCTTCTTCGGCCTGGAGAAGAGGAGTGGGCAGGCGAGTGATCCACTCACTGCTGACGGACGCAGGGCAGCGGTTGTGGAGCCAAGCCAGATCCGGAAGCGGCGGTGGGTTTTACTCCTCCCTTTATGCCACTGAGTATAGGGAGGAGGAGAGTCGACGGAGGGCTCTGTGGGGAGCTGCCTCAGGTCTCGAGGAGACTAATGAGGAGCTCGACAGACTCATAACCCCCAAGAGCTGAAAGCTGCCCTGCAGGGAATGCAGGGAGGGCGCGCCCCCGGTATCGACAGCCTCCCCGCTGAGTTTTACAGGAAATACTGGGATGTCCTCGGAGGGGACATCCTAGACGTCTTCAACGAGAGTCTGGCCTCTGGTTCCATGCCGATGTCCTGCCGGAGGGCAGTGCTGACGCTACTGCCAAAAAAAGGAAACCCGCAGGACATCGGTAACTGGCGCCCTGTGTCTCTTCTGTGTGTGGATTATAAGCTTCTGTCCAGGGTCCTCGCCTCCAGGCTGAGGGGAGCTATGGAGCAGGTCCTCCATCGGGACCAGACCTACTGTGTGCCCGGCAGGTCCATGGTGGACAACGTCCACCTCATTCGGGACGTTTTGGAGGTCTCCAGCTCATTGGGTATGGATACTGGTCTGATTTATCTAGATCAGGAAAAGGCTTTTGACCGCGTTGAACACGGCTTCCTCTGGAAAGTTCTGGGGAAGTTTGGGTTCAGCGTTGGCTTCATAGCTAAGATCAAGGTGTTGTACAGTAATGTTGAGAGTGTGCTGAAGATAAACGGCAGGCTGTGTGCTCCTTTTAGAGTGGGTAGAGGGTCGGCAGGCTGTGCTCTGTCCGGGATGCTCTATGCACTCTCCCTCAGCCCTCCTCATTAAAATACGCTCTAGCCTACATGGTTTGGTTTTACCTGGTTTTAGTAAAGGAATGATTTTATCAGCATATGCCGACGACGTTGTTGTTTTTATTAAGAATCAAAACGATGTAAACCTTTTAAATCAAATTGTACATGATTTTAGTACGGCATCATCAGCGAGGGTGAACTGGAAGAAAAGCGAAGCCCTCGCTGTGGGGGAGTGGCGTGGCGGCCTCCCGGTTCTTCCACAAAAGCTCATATGGAAAAAGGACGGTTTTAAATATTTAGGAATATACCTGGGGAAGCCGTGCATGGTCCAGAAGAACTGGGAGGGCGTCACAGAGAAGATAGAGGGGAAACTTTCCAAGTGGAAGTGGCTGCTCCCCCAGATGTCTTTTAAAGGCAGAGTACTGGTTTTAAACAATCTTATTGCATCCCAACTATGGCACAGGTTGACCGTTTTAGACCCTCCCTCGGGCTTCTTAGCCAATATACAAAGGAAAATGGTTGATTTTTTTTGGGAGGGTCTACACTGGGTGCCACAGGGGGTGCTGTTTTTAGCCAGAGAGGAGGGCGGACAGGGCCTTGTCCACCTGGCCAGCCGGACGGCCACTTTTAGATTACAGTTTGTTCAGAAGTTTTTAACGAGTCCGGGGTTTTTAGTGTGGCGAGACGTGGCCAGCTGCATCCTCAGACGTGCTGACAACCTGGGGCTGGATACCGCTCTGTTTTTAATAGACTCCAGCTTTTTAAAACTAAGTGGGCTGCCTCCTTTTTATCAGGGTGTTTTTAAGTCGTGGGCCCTTTTTAAACACGAAAGGTGCCCACAGTCTGACTCTCTGTGTCTCATGTTCCGTGGGACAATGTTCTGGAGGAAAGACAATCTGAGATTCACTCAGGATGTTGTGTTGGTCCAGATCATCTGCTGAGTCCTGCAGCATGACATCTATTGTTCATCTAGTCACATGACATCTATTGTTCATCTGGTCACATGACATCTATTGTTCATCTGGTCACATGACATCTATTGTTCATCTGGTCACATGACATCTATTGTTCATCTAGTCACATGACATCTATTGTTCATCTGGTCATATGACATCTATTGTTCATCTGGTCATATGACATCTATTGTTCATCTAGTCACATGACATCTATTGTTCATCTGGTCACATGACATCTATTGTTCATCTGGTGATATGACATCTATTGTTCATCTAGTCACATGACATCTATTGTTCATCTGGTCACATGACATCTATTGTTCATCTGGTCTCATGACATCTATTGTTCATCTGGTCACATGACATCTATTGTTCACCTGGTCACATGACATCTATTGTTCATCTGGTCACATGCCATCTATTGTTCATCTGGTCACATGACATCTATTGTTCACCTGGTCACATGACATCTATTGTTCACCTGGTCACATGACATCTATTGTTCATCTGGTCACATGACATCTATTGTTCATCTGGTCACATGACATCTATTGTTCACCTGGTCACATGACATCTATTGTTCATCTGGTCACATGACATATATTGTTCATCTGGTCACATGACATCTATTGTTCACCTGGTCAGATGACATCTATTGTTCTTCTGGTCACATGACATCTATTGTTCATCTGGTCACATGACATCTATTGTTCTTCTGGTCACATGACATATATTGTTCTTCTGGTCACATGACATCTATTGTTCATCTGGTCACATGACATCTATTGTTCTTCTGGTCACATGACATCTATTGTTCATCTGGTCACATGACATCTATTGTTCACCTGGTCACATGACATCTATTGTTCATCTGGTCACATGACATCTATTGTTCATCTGGTCACATGACATCTATTGTTCATCTGGTCACATGACATCTATTGTTCACCTGGTCACATGACATCTATTGTTCATCTGGTCACATGACATCTATTGTTCACCTGGTCACATGACATCTATTGTTCATCTGGTCACATGACATCTATTGTTCACCTGGTCACATGACATCTATTGTTCATCTAGTAACATGACATCTATTGTTCATCTGGTCATATGACATCTATTGTTCATCTGGTCATATGACATCTATTGTTCATCTAGTCACATGACATCTATTGTTCATCTGGTCACATGACATCTATTGTTCATCTGGTGATATGACATCTATTGTTCATCTAGTCACATGACATCTATTGTTCATCTGGTCACATGATATCTATTGTTCATCTGGTCTCATGACATCTATTGTTCACTTGGTCACATGACATCTATTGTTCACCTGGTCACATGACATCTATTGTTCATCTGGTCACATGCCATCTATTGTTCATCTGGTCACATGACATCTATTGTTCACCTGGTCACATGACATCTATTGTTCATCTGGTCACATGACATATATTGTTCATCTGGTCACATGACATCTATTGTTCACCTGGTCAGATGACATCTATTGTTCTTCTGGTCACATGACATCTATTGTTCATCTGGTCACATGACATCTATTGTTCTTCTGGTCACATGACATATATTGTTCTTCTGGTCACATGACATCTATTGTTCATCTGGTCACATGACATCTATTGTTCTTCTGGTCACATGACATCTATTGTTCATCTGGTCACATGACATCTATTGTTCACCTGGTCACATGACATCTATTGTTCATCTGGTCACATGACATCTATTGTGCATCTGGTCACATGACATCTATTGTTCACCTGGTCACATGACATCTATTGTTCATCTGGTCACATGACATCTATTGTTCACCTGGTCACATGACATCTATTGTTCATCTGGTCACATGACATCTATTGTTCACCTGGTCACATGACATCTATTGTTCATCTGGTCACATGACATCTATTGTTCACCTGGTCACATGACATCTATTGTTCATCTGGTCACATGACATCTATTGTTCATCTGGTCACATGACATCTATTGTTCACCTGGTCACATGACATCTATTGTTCATCTGGTCACATGACATCTATTGTTCACCTGGTCACATGACATCTATTGTTCTTCTGGTCACATGACATCTATTGTTCTTCTGGTCACATGACATCTATTGTTCACCTGGTCACATGACATCTATTGTTCTTCTGGTCACATGACATCTATTGTTCTTCTGGTCACATGACATCTATTGTTCTTCTGGTCACATGACATCTATTGTTCATCTGGTCACATGACATCTATTGTTCACCTGGTCACATGACATCTATTGTTCACCTGGTCACATGACATCTATTGTTCATCTGGTCACATGACATCTATTGTTCATCTGGTCACATGACATCTATTGTTCACCTGGTCACATGACATCTATTGTTCATCTGGTCACATGACATCTATTGTTCATCTGGTCACATGACATCTATTGTTCACCTGGTCACATGACATCTATTGTTCACCTGGTCACATGACATCTATTGTTCATCTGGTCACATGACATCTATTGTTCATCTGGTCACATGACATCTATTGTTCACCTGGTCACATGACATCTATTGTTCATCTGGTCACATGACATCTATTGTTCATCTAGTCACATGACATCTATTGTTCATCTGGTCACATGACATCTATTGTTCTTCTGGTCACATGACATCTATTGTTCTTCTGGTCACATGACATCTATTGTTCTTCTGGTCTCATGACATCTATTGTTCACCTGGTCACATGACATCTATTGTTCTTCTGGTCACATGACATCTATTGTTCATCTGGTCACATGACATCTATTGTTCATCTAGTCACATGACTTCTATTGTTCATCTGGTCACATGACATCTATTGTTCACCTGGTCACATGACATCTATTGTTCATCTGGTCACGTGACATCTAGTGTTCATGTGGTCACGTGACATCTATTGTTCACCTGGTCACATGACTTCTATTGTTCATCTGGTCACATGACATCTATTGTTCACCTGGTCACATGACATCTATTGTTCATCTGGTCACGTGACATCTAGTGTTCATGTGGTCACGTGACATCTATTGTTCACCTGGTCACATGACATCTAGTGTTCATGTGGTCACATGACATCTATTGTTCATCTGGTCACATGACATCTATTGTTCATCTGGTCACATGACATCTATTGTTCACCTGGTCACATGACATCTATTGTTCATCTGGTCACATGACATCTAGTGTTCATCTGGTCACATGACATCTAGTGTTCATCTGGTCACATGACATCTATTGTTCATCTGGTCACATGACATCTATTGTTCACCTGGTCACATGACATCTATTGTTCATCTAGTCACATGACATCTATTGTTCATCTGGTCACATGACATCTATTGTTCACCTGGTCACATGACATCTATTGATCACCTGGTCACATGACATCTATTGTTCATCTAGTCACATGACATATTGTTCATCTAGTCACATGACATCTATTGTTCATCTAGTCACATGACATATATTGTTCATCTGGTCACATGACATCTATTGTTCATCTGGTCACATGACATCTATTGTTCATCTGGTCACATGACATCTATTGTTCATCTGGTCACATGACATCTATTGTTCATCTGGTCACATGACATCTATTGTTCATCTGGTCACATGACATCTATTGTTCACCTGGTCACATGACATCTATTGTTCATCTGGTCACATGACATCTATTGTTCATCTGGTCTCATGACATCTATTGTTCATCTGGTCACATGACATCTATTGTTCATCTGGTCACATGACATCTATTGTTCATCTGGTCACATGACATCTATTGTTCATCTGGTCACATGACATCTATTGTTCATCTGGTCACATGACATCTATTGTTCATCTGGTCTCATGACATCTATTGTTCATCTGGTCACATGACATCTAGTGTTCATCTGGTCTCATGACATCTATTGTTCACCTGGTCACATGACATCTATTGTTCATCTGGTCACATGACATCTATTGTTCACCTGGTCACATGACATCTATTGTTCACCTGGTCACATGACATCTATTGTTCATCTGGTCACGTGACATCTAGTGTTCATGTGGTCACGTGACATCTATTGTTCATCTGGTCACATGACATCTATTGTTCATCTAGTCACATGACATCTATTGTTCACCTGGTCACATGACATCTAGTGTTCATCTGGTCACAAGACATCTATTGTTCATCTGGTCACATGACATCTATTGTTCACCTGGTCACATGACATCTATTGTTCATCTGGTCACATGACATCTATTGTTCATCTGGTCACATGACATCTATTGTTCATCTGGTCACATGACATCTATTGTTCATCTAGTCACATGACATCTATTGTTCATCTGGTCACATGACATCTATTGTTCATCTAGTCACATGACATCTATTGTTCATCTGGTCACATGACATCTATTGTTCATCTAGTCACATGACATCTATTGTTCATCTGGTCACATGACATCTATTGTTCACCTGGTCACATGACATCTATTGTTCATCTGGTCACATGACATCTATTGTTCATCTGTCACATGACATCTATTGTTCATCTAGTCACATGACATCTATTGTTCATCTGGTCTCATGACATCTATTGTTCATTTGGTCACATGACATCTATTGTTCATCTGGTCACATGACATCTATTGTTCACCTGGTCACATGACATCTATTGTTCATCTGGTCACATGACATCTATTGTTCATCTGGTCACATGACATCTATTGTTCATCTGGTCACATGACATCTATTGTTCATCTGGTCACATGACATCTATTGTTCACCTGGTCACATGACATCTATTGTTCATCTGGTCACATGACATCTATTGTTCATCTGGTCACATGACATCTATTGTTCATCTGGTCACATGACATCTATTGTTCATCTGGTCACATGACATCTATTGTTCATCTGGTCACATGACATCTATTGTTCATCTGGTCACATGACATCTAGTGTTCATCTGGTCACATGACATCTATTGTTCATCTGGTCACATGACATCTATTGTTCATCTGGTCACATGACATCTATTGTTCATCTAGTCACATGACATCTATTGTTCATCTGGTCACATGACATCTATTGTTCATCTAGTCACATGACATCTATTGTTCATCTGGTCACATGACATCTATTGTTCATCTGGTCACATGACATCTATTGTTCACCTGGTCACATGACATCTATTGTTCATGGTCACATGACATCTATTGTTCATCTGGTCACATGACATCTATTGTTCATCTGGTCACATGACATCTATTGTTCATCTGGTCACATGACATCTATTGTTCATCTGGTCACATGACATCTATTGTTCATCTGGTCACATGACATCTATTGTTCATCTGGTCACATGACATCTATTGTTCATCTGGTCACATGACATCTATTGTTCATCTAGTCACATGACATCTATTGTTCATCTGGTCACATGCCATCTATTGTTCATCTGGTCACATGACATCTATTGTTCATCTGGTCACATGACATCTATTGTTCATCTGGTCACATGACATCTATTGTTCATCTGGTCACATGACATCTATTGTTCATCTGGTCACATGACATCTATTGTTCATCTGGTCACATGACATCTATTGTTCATCTGGTCACATGACATCTATTGTTCATCTGGTCACATGACATCTATTGTTCATCTGGTCACATGACATCTATTGTTCATCTGGTCACATGACATCTATTGTTCATCTGGTCACATGACATCTATTGTTCATCTGGTCACATGACATCTATTGTTCATCTGGTCACATGACATCTATTGTTCATCTGGTCACATGACATCTATTGTTCATCTGGTCACATGACATCTATTGTTCATCTGGTCACATGACATCTATTGTTCATCTAGTCACATGACATCTATTGTTCATCTGGTCACATGACATCTATTGTTCATCTGGTCACATGACATCTATTGTTCATCTGGTCACATGACATCTATTGTTCATCTGGTCACATGACATCTATTGTTCATCTGGTCACATGACATCTATTGTTCATCTGGTCACATGACATCTATTGTTCATCTGGTCACATGACATCTATTGTTCATCTGGTCACATGACATCTATTGTTCATCTGGTCACATGACATCTATTGTTCATCTGGTCACATGACATCTATTGTTCATCTGGTCACATGACATCTATTGTTCATCTGGTCACATGACATCTATTGTTCATCTGGTCACATGACATCTATTGTTCATCTGGTCACATGACATCTATTGTTCATCTGGTCACATGACATCTATTGTTCATCTGGTCACATGACATCTATTGTTCATCTGGTCACATGACATCTATTGTTCATCTGGTCACATGACATCTATTGTTCATCTGGTCACATGACATCTATTGTTCATCTAGTCACATGACATCTATTGTTCATCTGGTCACATGACATCTATTGTTCATCTGGTCACATGACATCTATTGTTCATCTGGTCACATGACATCTATTGTTCATCTGGTCACATGACATCTATTGTTCATCTGGTCACATGACATCTATTGTTCATCTGGTCACATGACATCTATTGTTCATCTGGTCACATGACATCTATTGTTCATCTGGTCACATGACATCTATTGTTCATCTGGTCACATGACATCTATTGTTCATCTGGTCACATGACATCTATTGTTCATCTGGTCACATGACATCTATTGTTCATCTGGTCACATGACATCTATTGTTCATCTGGTCACATGACATCTATTGTTCATCTGGTCACATGACATCTATTGTTCATCTGGTCACATGACATCTATTGTTCATCTGGTCACATGACATCTATTGTTCATCTGGTCACATGACATCTATTGTTCATCTGGTCACATGACATCTATTGTTCATCTGGTCACATGACATCTATTGTTCATCTGGTCACATGACATCTATTGTTCATCTGGTCACATGACATCTATTGTTCATCTGGTCACATGACATCTATTGTTCATCTGGTCACATGACATCTATTGTTCATCTGGTCACATGACATCTATTGTTCATCTGGTCACATGACATCTATTGTTCATCTGGTCACATGACATCTATTGTTCATCTGGTCACATGACATCTATTGTTCATCTGGTCACATGACATCTATTGTTCATCTGGTCACATGACATCTATTGTTCATCTGGTCACATGACATCTATTGTTCATCTGGTCACATGACATCTATTGTTCATCTGGTCACATGACATCTATTGTTCATCTGGTCACATGACATCTATTGTTCATCTGGTCACATGACATCTATTGTTCATCTGGTCACATGACATCTATTGTTCATCTGGTCACATGACATCTATTGTTCATCTGGTCACATGACATCTATTGTTCATCTGGTCACATGACATCTATTGTTCATCTGGTCACATGACATCTATTGTTCATCTGGTCACATGACATCTATTGTTCATCTGGTCACATGACATCTATTGTTCATCTGGTCACATGACATCTATTGTTCATCTGGTCACATGACATCTATTGTTCATCTGGTCACATGACATCTATTGTTCATCTGGTCACATGACATCTATTGTTCATCTGGTCACATGACATCTATTGTTCATCTGGTCACATGACATCTATTGTTCATCTGGTCACATGACATCTATTGTTCATCTGGTCACATGACATCTATTGTTCATCTGGTCACATGACATCTATTGTTCATCTGGTCACATGACATCTATTGTTCATCTGGTCACATGACATCTATTGTTCATCTGGTCACATGACATCTATTGTTCATCTGGTCACATGACATCTATTGTTCATCTGGTCACATGACATCTATTGTTCATCTGGTCACATGACATCTATTGTTCATCTGGTCACATGACATCTATTGTTCATCTGGTCACATGACATCTATTGTTCATCTGGTCACATGACATCTATTGTTCATCTGGTCACATGACATCTATTGTTCATCTGGTCACATGACATCTATTGTTCATCTGGTCACATGACATCTATTGTTCATCTGGTCACATGACATCTATTGTTCATCTGGTCACATGACATCTATTGTTCATCTGGTCACATGACATCTATTGTTCATCTGGTCACATGACATCTATTGTTCATCTGGTCACATGACATCTATTGTTCATCTGGTCACATGACATCTATTGTTCATCTGGTCACATGACATCTATTGTTCATCTGGTCACATGACATCTATTGTTCATCTGGTCACATGACATCTATTGTTCATCTGGTCACATGACATCTATTGTTCATCTGGTCACATGACATCTATTGTTCATCTGGTCACATGACATCTATTGTTCATCTAGTCACATGACATCTATTGTTCATCTGGTCACATGACATCTATTGTTCACCTGGTCACATGACATCTATTGTTCATCTGGTCACATGACATCTATTGTTCATCTGGTCACATGACATCTATTGTTCATCTGGTCACATGACATCTATTGTTCATCTGGTCACTGACATCTATTGTTCATCTGGTCACATGACATCTATTGTTCATCTGGTCACATGACATCTATTGTTCATCTGGTCACATGACATCTATTGTTCATCTGGTCACATGACATCTATTGTTCATCTGGTCACATGACATCTATTGTTCATCTGGTCACATGACATCTATTGTTCATCTGGTCACATGACATCTATTGTTCATCTGGTCACATGACATCTATTGTTCATCTGGTCACATGACATCTATTGTTCATCTGGTCACATGACATCTATTGTTCATCTGGTCACATGACATCTATTGTTCATCTGGTCACATGACATCTATTGTTCATCTGGTCACATGACATCTATTGTTCATCTGGTCACATGACATCTATTGTTCATCTGGTCACATGACATCTATTGTTCATCTGGTCACATGACATCTATTGTTCATCTGGTCACATGACATCTATTGTTCATCTGGTCACATGACATCTATTGTTCATCTGGTCACATGACATCTATTGTTCACCTGGTCACATGACATCTATTGTTCATCTGGTCACATGACATCTATTGTTCATCTGGTCACATGACATCTATTGTTCATCTGGTCACATGACATCTATTGTTCATCTGGTCACATGACATCTATTGTTCACCTGGTCACATGACATCTATTGTTCACCTGGTCACATGACATCTATTGTTCACCTGGTCACATGACATCTATTGTTCATCTGGTCACATGACATCTATTGTTCATCTGGTCACATGACATCTATTGTTCATCTCACATGACATCTATTGTTCATCTGGTCACATGACATCTATTGTTCATCTGGTCACATGACATCTATTGTTCATCTGGTCACATGACATCTATTGTTCACCTGGTCACATGACATCTATTGTTCACTGGTCACATGACATCTATTGTTCATCTGGTCACATGACATCTATTGTTCATCTGGTCACATGACATCTATTGTTCATCTGGTCACATGACATCTATTGTTCACCTGGTCACATGACATCTATTGTTCATCTGGTCACATGACATCTATTGTTCATCTGGTCACATGACATCTATTGTTCATCTGGTCACATGACATCTATTGTTCATCTGGTCACATGACATCTATTGTTCATCTGTCACATGACATCTATTGTTCATCTGGTCACATGACATCTATTGTTCATCTGGTCACATGACATCTATTGTTCATCTGGTCACATGACATCTATTGTTCACCTGGTCACATGACATCTATTGTTCATCTGGTCACATGACATCTATTGTTCATCTGGTCACATGACATCTATTGTTCACCTGGTCACATGACATCTATTGTTCATCTAGTCACATGACATCTATTGTTCATCTGGTCACATGACATCTATTGTTCATCTGGTCACATGACATCTATTGTTCATCTGGTCACATGACATCTATTGTTCATCTGGTCACATGACATCTATTGTTCATCTGGTCACATGACATCTATTGTTCATCTGGTCACATGACATCTATTGTTCATCTGGTCACATGACATCTATTGTTCATCTGGTCACATGACATCTATTGTTCATCTGGTCACATGACATCTATTGTTCATCTGGTCACATGACATCTATTGTTCATCTGGTCACATGACATCTATTGTTCATCTAGTCACATGACATCTATTGTTCATCTGGTCACATGACATCTATTGTTCATCTGGTCACATGACATCTATTGTTCATCTGGTCACATGACATCTATTGTTCATCTGGTCACATGACATCTATTGTTCATCTAGTCACATGACATCTATTGTTCATCTGGTCACATGACATCTATTGTTCATCTAGTCACATGACATCTATTGTTCATCTGGTCACATGACATCTATTGTTCATCTGGTCACATGACATCTATTGTTCATCTGTCACATGACATCTATTGTTCATCTGGTCACATGACATCTATTGTTCACCTGTTCACATGACATCTATTGTTCACCTGGTCACATGACATCTATTGTTCATCTGTCACATGACATCTATTGTTCACCTGGTCACATGACATCTATTGTTCACCTAGTCACATGACATCTATTGTTCACCTGGTCACATGACATCTATTGTTCATCTGGTCACATGACATCTATTGTTCATCTGGTCACATGACATCTATTGTTCATCTGGTCACATGACATCTATTGTTCATCTGGTCACATGACATCTATTGTTCATCTGGTCACATGACATCTATTGTTCATCTGGTCACATGACATCTATTGTTCACTCTGGTCACATGACATCTATTGTTCACCTGGTCACATGACATCTATTGTTCATGAATACTCCATACCACCTGGTCACATGACATCTATTGTTCATTCATTAGTTCACCTGGTCACATGACATCTTATTGTTCATCTGGTCACATGACATCTATTGTTCATCTGGTCACATGACATCTATTGTTCACCTGGTCAAGGACATCTATACCCACCTTATCATGACATCTATTGTTCACCTGGTCACATGACATCTATTGTTCACCTGGTCACATGACATCTATTGTTCATCTGGTCACATGACATCTATTGTTCACCTGGTCACATGACATCTATTGTTCATCTGGTCACATGACATCTATTGTTCATCTGGTCACATGACATCTATTGTTCACCTGGTCACATGACCTCTATTGTGCATCTATTGTTCACCTGGTCACATGACATCTATTGTTCATCTGGTCACATGACATCTATTGTTCATCTGGTCACATGACATCTATTGTTCATCTGGTCACATGACATCTATTGTTCACCTGGTCACATGACATCTATTGTTCACCTGGTCACATGACATCTATTGTTCACCTGGTCACATGACATCTATTGTTCATCTGGTCACATGACATCTATTGTTCATCTAGTCACATGACATCTATTGTTCATCTGGTCACATGACATCTATTGTTCATCTAGTCACATGACATCTATTGTTCACCTGGTCACATGACATCTATTGTTCACCTGGTCACATGACATCTATTGTTCATCTGGTCACATGACATCTATTGTTCATCTGGTCACATGACATCTATTGTTCATCTGGTCATGACATCTATTGTTCATCTGGTCTCTATTATTCAAACATGACATCTATTGTTCACCTGGTCACATGACATCTATTGTTCATCTGGTCACATGACATCTATTGTTCATCTGTCATGACATCTATTGTTCATCTAGTCACATGACATCTATTGTTCATCTGGTCACATGACATCTATTGTTCATCTAGTCACATGACATCTATTGTTCATCTGGTCACATGACATCTATTGTTCATCTGGTCACATGACATCTATTGTTCATCTGGTCACATGACATCTATTGTTCATCTGGTCACACATCTATTGTTCATCTGGTCACATGACATCTATTGTTCATCTGGTCACATGACATCTATTGTTCATCTGGTCACATGACATCTATTGTTCACCTGGTCACATGACATCTATTGTTCATCTGGTCACATGACATCTATTGTTCATCTGGTCACATGACATCTATTGTTCATCTGGTCACATGACATCTATTGTTCATCTGGTCACATGACATCTATTGTTCATCTGGTCACATGACATCTATTGTTACAAAATACACATACATGACATCTATTGTTCATCTGGTCACATGACATCTATTGTTCATCTAGTCACATGACATCTATTGTTCATTTGGTCACATGACATCTATGTTCATCTAGTCACATGACATCTATTGTTCATCTGTCACACACATCTATTGTCTGTCTATCACATGACATCTATTGTTCATCTGGTCACATGACATCTATTGTTCACTTGGTCACATGACATCTATTGTTCACCTGGTCACATGACATCTATTGTTCATCTGGTCACATGACATCTATTGTTCATCTGGTCACATGACATCTATTGTTCATCTGGTCTCATGACATCTATTGTTCATCTGTCACATGACATCTATTGTTCACCTGGTCACATGACATCTATTGTTCACCTGGTCACATGACATCTATTGTTCATCTAGTCACATGACATCTATTGTTCATCTGGTCACATGACATCTATTGTTCATCATCTGGTCACATGACATCTATTGTTCATCTGTCACATGATGGCATCCATTGTTCATCTGGTCACATGACATCTATTGTTCAATCTGGTCACATGACATCTATTGTTCATCCGTTCACATGACATCTATTGTCTCATCTGGCTCACATGACATCTATTGTTCCATCTGGTCACATGACATCTATTGTTCATTCTAACATGACATCTATTGTTCATCTATTGGTCACAGACATCTATTGTTCATCTGGTCACATGACATCTATTGAAAAACTATCTGGTCACATGACATACATTAAGTTCATCTGGTCACATGACATCTTATTGTTCATCTGGTCACATGACATCTATTGTTCATCTGGTCACATGACATCTATTGTTCATCTGGTCACATGACATCTATTGTTCATTCTGTCACATGACATCTATTGTTCATTTCTGGTCACATGACATCTATTGTTCACTCTAATGCTATGCTGACATCTATTGTCTATCTGGTCACATGACATCTATTGTTCATCTGGTCACATGACATCTATTGTTCATCTAGTCACATGACATCTGGCTGTTCATCTACATGACATCTATTGTTCATCTAGTCACATGACATTTATTGTTCATCTGGTCACATGACATCTATTGTTCATCTGGTCACATGACATCTGGCTGTTCATCTGACATCTATTGTTCATCTGGGTCACATGACATCTATTGTTCATCTGGTCACATGACATTGTTCTATCTTGGTCACATGACATCTATTGTTCATCTGGTCACATGACATCTTATTGTCTCATCTCGTCACATGACATCTATTGTTCATCTGGTCACATGACATCTATTGTTCACCTGGTCAAGCATGACATCTATTGTTCAATCTGGTCACATGAGCATCTATTGTTCATTCATTATGATTATCTATTGTTCATCTGTTCACATGACATCTATTGTTCATCTGGTCACATGACATCTATTGTTCATTCAGTCATGACATCTATTGTTCATCTGGTCACATGACATCTATTGTCTACCTGGTCACATGCCAGACATCGTCACATGACATCTATTGTCTACCTGGTCACATTATTATCCTCATCACATGACATCTATTGTTCATCTGGCTGCCATTGACATCTATTGTTCATCTGGTCACATGACATTCATTGTTCATCTGGTCACATGACATCTAGTGTTCATCTGGTCACATGACATCTATTGTCTATCTGGTCACATGACATCTATTGTTCATCTGGTCACATGACATCTATTGTCTATCTAGTTACATGACATCTATTGTTCATCTGGTCACATGACACTATTGTTCATCTGGTCACATGACATCTATTGTTCACCTGGTCACATGACATCTATTGTTCACCTGGTCACATGACATCTATTGTTCACCTGGTCACATGACATCTAATAAGTTCATCTAGTCACATGACATCTATTGTTCACCTGGTCACATGACATCTATTGTCTATCTAGTCACATGGACATCTATTGTTCATCTGGTCACATGACATCTATTGTTCATTCAGTCACACACATCTATTGTTCATCTGGTCACAAGACATCTATTGGTTCATCTGGTCACATGACATCTATTGTCTATCTGGTCTATTGTTCACCTGGTCACATGGACACTATTGTTCATTAATGTTGATGACATCTATTGTTCACCTGGTCGCTACGACATCTATTGTTCATCTAGTCACATGACATCTATTGTTCACCTGGTCACATGACATCTATTGTTTATCTGGTCACATGACATCTATTGTTCATCTGGTCACATGACATCTATTGTTCACCTGGTCACATGTCATCTATTGTTCATCTGTCACATGACATCTA
Organism: Pseudoliparis swirei; assembly: GCF_029220125.1. NCBI lineage: Eukaryota > Metazoa > Chordata > Actinopteri > Perciformes > Liparidae > Pseudoliparis > Pseudoliparis swirei. Next base: position 24,357,664 of record NC_079395.1, on the reverse strand, counting down.
TTGTTCATATCTGTTTACCTATTGTTCACCTGGCCACATGACATCTATTGTTCATCTGTCACATGACATCTATTGTTCATCTGGTCACATGACATCTAATCTGGTCATGACATGTTGTTCATCTGGTCTCATGACATCTATTGTTCATCTGAATTCATGACATCTATTGTTCACTGGTCACATGACATCTATTATTCATCTGGTCACATAAGCATCTATTGTTCATCTGGTCACGTAAGTGTTCATGTGGTCTGTTTATCTATTGTTCATCTGGTCTGTAACATCTATTATTTCATCTGGTCTCCTGACATCTATTGTTCATCTGGTCACACATGACATCAAGTGTTCATGTGGTCTGTTTATCTATTGTTCATCCTGGTCACATGACATCTAGTGTTCATCTGGTCACATGACATCTATTATTCATCTAGTCACATGACATCTATTGTTCACCTGAATACATGACATCTAGTGTTCATCCCTAGTCATGACATCTATTGTTCATCTGGTCTCTTGTCTATTGTTCACCTGGTCATGACATCTATTGTTCACCTGGTCATGGCATCTATTGTTCAAAATACAATTATGACATCTGGTGTTCATCTGGTCCTGACATCTATTGTTCACTGGTCACATGACATCTATTGATCATCTGGTCATGACATCTATTGTTCATCTGGTCGCATGACATCTATTGTTCCTTGTGCATCGTGTTCATCACCAGTCACCGGCATCTAGTATTTCATCTGATACATGACATCCTTGTTCATCTGGTCACTTGACATCTATTGTTCATCTGGTCGCAGCATATTGTTCACCTGGTCACAGCATCTGTGTTCATCTGATGCGTGACATCTAGTGTTCAATAACTGGTCGTGACATCTATTGTTCATCTGGTCACATCCTTGTTCACCTGGTCATGACATCTATTATTATTCCATCTGGTCACATGACATCTAGTGATCGTGCATCTATTGTTCAGCCAAATCTCTGACATCTATTGTTCATCTGGTCACATGACATCTGTTGTTCATCTGGTCGCGTGACATCTATTGTTCATCTGGTCACATGACATCTATTGTTCATCTGGTCCGCATGACATCTATTGTTCATCTGGTCACATGACATCTATTCCGGCGTTCACCTGTTCATGACATGTTCCTGGTCACATGACATCTGTTCATCTGGTCTGACATCTATTGTTCATCTGGATCTGACATCTATTGTTGTCTAGTCATCATGACATCTATTGTTCATCTGGTCTGACATCTATTGTTCATCTAGTCACATGACATCTATTGTTCACCTGGTCACGACATCTATTGTTCATCTGGTCACATGACATCTATTGTTCATCCTGGTCCATCTGTTCATCTGGTTTACGATCATGACATCTACCCATCAATGGTCACATGACATCTATTGTTCCTGGTCACATGACATCTATGTGTTCACTGGTCACATGACATCTATTCTGGTCACATCTGTTGTTCATCTGGTCACATGACATCTATTGTTCATCTGGTCACATGACATCTGTTGTTCATCTGGTCACATGACATCTGTTCATCTGGTCACATGACATCAGTTGTTCATCTGATCACATGACATCTATTAAAGTATTATTCATCTGGTCACATGACTGTCTATTGTTCATCTGGTCACATGACATCTATTGATCATCTGGTCACATGACTATCTATTGTTCTGTCTGGTTACATGACATCTGTCTATTGTTCATCTGGTCACATGACATCTATTGTTCATCTGAATGCACATCTGTGTTCATCTGGTCCTCATGACATCTAACTTATTCATCTGGTCACATGACATCTGTTCATCTGGTCACATGACATCTATTCATCTGGTCACATGACATCTATTGTTCATCTAGGTACACATGACATCATTCATCTGGTCACATGACTATTGTTCATCTGGTCACATGACATCTGTTCATCTGGTCACATGACATCTATTGTTCATCTAGTCACATGACATCTATTGTTCATCTGGTCACACTTGACATCTATTGTTCACCTGGTCACATGACATCTATTGTTCATCTGGTCGCAATGTCTATTGTTCATCTGGTCTCATGACGTATTGTTCACCTGTTCCTGACAGTCACATGACATCATTCATCTGGTCTCACCTTGACATCTGTGTTCATCTGGTCACATGACATCTATTGTTCATCTGAATTCACATGACATCTATTGTTCATCTGGTCACATGACATCTATTGTTCATCTGGTCACATGACATCTATTATTCATCTGGTCACATGACAATCTATTGTTCATCTGGTCACATGACATCTATTGTTCATCTGGTCACATGACATCTATTGTTAATCTAGTTGCATGACATCTATTGTTCATCTGGTCACATGACATCTATTGTTCATCTAGTCACATGACATCTATTGTTCATCTGGTCACATGACATCTATTGTTCACCTGGTCACATCTATTGGTTTCATCTGGTCACATGACATCATATTGTTCATCTGGTCACATGACATCTATTGTTCATGGTCATATCTGGTGACACTAGTCATGACATCTATTGTTCATCTGGTCATGACATCTATTGTTCATCTGGTCCACATCTATTGACATCTATCGTGCGTATTCATCTGGTCACATGACATCTATTCATCTGGTCACATGACATCTATTGTTCACCTGGTCACATGACATCTATTGTTTCATCTGGTCACATGACATCTATTGTTCATCTGGTCACATGACATCTATTGTTCATTCTGGTCATATGATATTGTTCATCTGGTCCACTGACATCTATTGTTCATCTGGTCACATGACATCTATTGTTCATCTAGTCAGGTCATGACATCTATTGTTCATCTGGTCACATGACATCTATTGTTCATCTGGTCACATGAACTATCTATTACTGCAAGACATCTATTGTTACATGACATCTATTGTTCATCTGGTCCCTGTTGTCTATTCATCTGGTCTTCATTGTTCCTTCTAGTCACATGTCTATTGTTCATCTGGTCACATGACATCTATTGTTACATCTGGTCACATGACATCTATTGTTCATCTGGTCACATGACATCTGTGTTCATCTGGTCATCTATTGTTCGTACATCTCATCTAGTCACTTGACATCTATTATTCATCTGGTCACATGACATCTATTGTTCATCTGGTCACATCTATTGTTCACCTAATCACTGACATCTATTGTTCATCTGGTCACATGACATCTATTGTTCATCTGGTCACATGACATCTATTATTCATCTGGTCACATGACATCTATTTGTTCATCTGAATCACATGTTCATCTGGTCACATGACATCTATTGTTCATCTGACGCAATCTATTGTTCATCTAGTCACATGACATCTATTGTTCATCTGGTCACATGACATCTATTGTTCATCTGGTCTCATGACATCTGTATTATTCATCTGGTCACATGACTGTCTGTTCACCTAGTCACACTTGCAGCATCTATTGTTCATCTGGTCACATGACGCCTATTGTTCATCTGTTCTGGGAGGATGACATCATATTGTTCATCTGGTCACATGACATCTATTGTTCATCTGGTCACATGACATCTATTGTTCATCTAGTCACCTTGTCTATTGTTCATCTGGTCACATGATATTGTTCATCTGATCACATGACAACTGTCTATTGTTCATCTGTCACATGACATCTATTGTTCATCTGGTCACATGACATCTATTGTTCATCTGGTCACATGACATCTATTGTTCACCTGGTCACATGACATCTATTGTTCATCTGGTCACATGACATCTATTGTTCATCTGGTCACATGACATCTATTGTTCATCTGGTCACATGACATCTATTGTTCATCTAGTCACATCTATTGTTCACTGGTCACATGACATCTATTCATCTGGTCACATGACATCTATTGTTCATCTGGTCTGTCTGTTCTGTTCTGACATCTATTGTTCATCTGGTCACATGACATCTATTGTTTCATCTGGTCACATGACATCTATTGTTCATCTGGTCACATGACATCTATTGTTCACCTGGATGACATCTATTGTTCATCTGGTCACACCAGCATCTATTGTTCATCTGGTCACACATCTGTTCATCTGGTCTGTCTATTGTTCATCTGGTCACATGACATCTATTGTTCATCTGAATCACATGAGCATCTATTGTTTCATCCTGGTCACGCAGCATCTATGTTCACCATCAGGTCACATGACATCTATTGTTCATCTGGTCTCATGACATCTATTGTTCCTGGTCACACTTGACATCTATTATTCACCCTGTTTACATGACAACTCTGTTGTTCATCTGGTCACATCTATTGTTCATCTGGTCACACTGACATGTATTGTTCATCTAGTCACATGACATCTATTGTTCATCTGGTCACATGACATCTATTGTTCATCTGATGCACATGACATCTAACTTGTTCATCTGGTCACATGAACATCTATTATTCATCTGGTCACATGACATCTTATTGTTCATCTGGTCACATGACATCTATTGTTCACCTGGTCACATGACATCTATTGTTCATCTGGTCACATGACATCTATTGTTCATCTGGTCATGACATCTATTGTTCCTGGTCATGACATCTATTGTTCATCTGGTCACATGACATCTATTGTTCACCTGGTCACATGACATCTGTTCATCTGGTCACATGACATCTATTCATCTAGTCACACTGACATCTATTGTTCATCCTGGTCACATGACATCTATTGTTCATCTAGTCTGTGACATGACATCTATTCATCTGGTCACCTGGTCCTGACATCTGTTCATCTGATCACTGATGAAATCTATTGTTCATCTGGTCTTCACCTAGTGCGACATCCTATTGTTTATCTGGTCACATGACATCTATTGTTCATCTGGTCACATGACATCTATTGTTCATCTGGTCACATGACATCTATTGTTCATCTGGTCAGACATCTATTGTTCACCTGGCCAGCATCTATTGTTCATCTGGTCACATGACATCTATTGTTCATCCTGGTCACATGACATCTATTCATCTGGTCACATGACATCTATTGTTCATCTGGTCACATGACATCTATTGCCATTCATCACAGGTCACATGACATCTATTGTTCATCTGGTCATGACATCTATTGTTCATCTGGTCACATGACATCTATTGTTCATCTCTGTCTGACATCTATTATTCATCTGGTCCACATGACATCTATTGTTCATCTGGTCACATGACATCTCTATTCATCTGGTCACATGACATCTATTGTTCATCTGGTCACATGACATCTATTGTTCATCACCTTGTCTATTGGTCATCAGTGCATGACATCTATTGTTCATCTGGTCACACATCTATTGTTCATCTGGTCACACTGTTCATCTGGTCACATGTCTATTGTCCACCTGGTCCATGACATCTATTGTTCATCTGATGTCACATGACATCTATTGTTCATCTGGTCACATGACATCTATTGTTCATCATGACATCTATTGATCATCTGGTCACATGACATCTATTGTTCATCTGGTCACATGACATCTATTGTTCATCTGGTCACATGACATCTATTATTCAATACCAGGTCACACTGACATCGCTATTACATTCATCTGGTCTGTCTATTGTTCATCTGGTCACATCTATTGTTCACCTGGTTTTACATGACATCTATTCATCTGGTCACATGACATCTATTGTTCATCTGGTCACATGTCTATTGTTCACCTGGTCCACATGACATCTATTGTTCATCTGTCCATGTCTATTGTTCATCTGGTCACATGACATCTATTGTTCATCTGGTACTGACATCTATTGTTCATCTGGTCACATGACATCTATTGTTCACCTGGTCATGACATCTATTGTTCATCTGGTCACATGACATCTATTGTTCACCTGGTCACATGACTATTGTTCATCTGGTCACATGACATCTATGTTCATCTGAATCACATGACATCCCTATTGTTCATCTGGTCACACTGACATCTATTGTTCATCTGGTCACATGACATCTATTGTTCATCTGGTCACATGACATTCATTAGTTCACCTGGTCACACCCAGCATCTATTGTTCATCTGGTCACATGACATCTATTGTTCATCTGGTCACATGACATCTATTGTTCATCTGGTCGCAGCATCTATTGTTCACCGATCACATGACATCTATTGTTCATCTGGTCACATGACATCTATTGTTCACCTGGTCACATGACATCTATTGTTCATCTGGTCACATGACATCTATTATTCACCTGGTCACATGACATCTATTGTTCATCTGGTCACATGACATCTTATTGTTCATCACCTGGTCAGTCACATGACATTGTCTATTGTTCACCTGGTCACATGACATCTATTGTTCATCTGGTCACATGACATCTATTGTTCATCTGGTCACATGACATCTATTGTTCATCTGGTCACATGACATCTATTGTTCATCTGGTCTCATGACATCTATTGTTCATCTAGTCACATGACATCTATTGTTCACCTGGTCACATGACATATATTGTTCACCTGGTCACATGACATCTATTGTTCATCTGGTCACATGACATCTATTGTTCATCTGGTCACATGACATCTATTGTTCATCTGGTCACATGACATCTGTCTGTCTGTTCATCTGGTCACATGACATCTATTGTTCATCTGGTCACATGACATCTATTGTTCATCTGGTCACATGACATCTATTGTTCATCTGGTCACATGACATCTATTACCATTCATCTGGTCACGCAGCTGACATCTATTACATCATCTGGTCACATGACATCTATTGTTCATCTGGTCACATGACATCTATTGTTCACCTTGGTCACATGACATCTATTGTTCATCTAGTCACATGACATCTATTGTTCATCTGGTCACATGACATCTATTGTTCATCATGACATCTATTTTCTGGTCACATGACATCTATTGTTCATCTGGTCACATGACATCTATTGTTCATCTAGTCACATGACATCTATTGTTCACCTGGTCACATGACATCTATTGTTCATCTGGTCACATGACATCTATTGTTCATCTAGTCACATGACATCTATTGTTCATCTGGTCACATGACATCTATTGTTCATCTGGTCACATGACATCTATTGTTCATCTGGTCACATGACATCTGTGTTCATCATGACATATTGTTCATCTGGTCACATGACATCTATTGTTCATCTGGTCACATGACATCTATTGTTCACCTGGTCATGACATCTGGACATCTATTGTTCATCTGGTCACACTTGACATCTATTGTTCATCTGGTCTCATCTGACATCTCTTGTTCATCTGTCTATCACAAGACATCTGTTCATCTGGTCACATGACATCTATTGTTCATCTGGTCACATGACATCTATTGTTCATCTAGTCACATGACATCTATTGTTCCTGATCACATCCTAATGTTCATCTGGTCACATGACATCTATTGTTCACCTGTCTAGTCCCATGACATCTATTGTTCATCTGGTCACATGACATCTATTGTTCATCTGGTCACATGACATCTATGTTCATCCTGAATTCACAAGACATCCTTGTTCATCTGGTCACATGACATCTATTGTTAATCTAGTCACATAACATCTATTGTTCATCTGGTCACATGACATCTATTGTTCATCTGGTCACATGACATCTATTGTTCATCTGGTCACATGACATCTATTGTCTCACCTGTCACACATGACTTTATTCATCTGGTCACAAGACATCTATTGTTATCTGGTCTCTTGACATCTATTGTTCATCTGGTCACCAGAACATCTATTGTTCATCTGGTCTCATGACATCTGTCTATTGTTCATCTGCTCACATGACATCAATTGTTCATCGGGTGCCATCACATCTATTGTACATCTGGTCACATGGCAGCTGTTGTTCATCTGGTCACATGACATATTATTCATCTGGTCACATCACAAGACATCTATTGTTCATCTCTAGTCACTGGACATCCAGCTTTGTTCATCGGGTCATACATCATGACATCTATTGTTCACCCTAGTCACATGACATCTATTGTTCATCTGGTCACATGACATCTATTGTTCATCTGGTCACATGACATCTATTGTTCATCTGGTCTATGACATGACTATTGTTCACCTGGTCACATGACATCTATTGTTCATCTAGTCACATGACATCTATTGTTCATCTGGTCACATGACATCTGTGTCTGGTCACAGCATCTATTATTCATCTGGTCACATGACATCTATTGTTCATCTGGTCACATGACATCTATTGTTCATCTGGTCATGACATCTATTGTTCACCTTGGTCACGACATTCACACTATCTGGTCACATGACATCTATTGTTCACCTGGTCACATGACATCTATTGTTCACACAAGATGACATCTATTGTCGCATCTATATTTCATCTGGTCACATGACATCTATTGTTCATCTGGTACACATGACATCTATTGTTCATCTAGTCACATGACATCTATTGTTTCATCTGGTCACATTAGCGGACATCTATTGTTCATCTGGTCTCATGTCATGACATCTATTGTTCAATGGCTACATGACATCTATTGTTCATCTGGTCGTGACATGACATTCAGTTGTTCATCTAGTCACATGACATCTATTGTTCATCTGGTCACATGACATCTATTGTTCATCTGGTCACATGACATCTATTGTTCATCATCATTTTTGACATCTATTGTTCATCTGGTCACATGACATCTATTGTTCATCTGGTCACATGACATCTATTGTTCATCTGGTCACATGACATCTATTGTTCATCTGGTCACATGGACATCTATTACACTTCACCTGGTCACATGACATCTATTGTTCATCTAGTCACATGACATCTATTGTTCATCTGGTCACATGACATCTATTGTTCATCTGGTCACATGACATCTATTATTCATCTGGTCACACATGACATCTATTGTTCATCTGGTCATCTGGGTCATATCTATTGTGGTCATTCAGTTACATGACATCTATTATTCTATGTTCATGGTCACATGACATCTATTGTTCATCTGGTCCGCATGGACATCTATTGTTCATCTGGTCACATGACATCTATTGTTCATCTGGTCACATGACATCTATTGAAATTCCACCTGGTCACATGACATCTATTGTTCATCTAAAGGTCACATGACATCTATTGTTCACCTGGTCACATGACATCTATTGTTCATCTGGTCACATGACATCTATTGTTCATCTGGTCACATGACATCTATTGTTCATCTGGTCACACTGAGCATCTGTTGTTCATCTAGTCACATGACATCTATTGTTCATCTGGTCACATGACATCTATTGTTCCTGATCTGGTCACATGACATCTATTGTTCACCTGGTCACACCGCAAGCATCTATTGTTCATCTGGTCACATGACATCTATTGTTCATCTGGTCACATGACACATCTATTGTCTCATCTAGTCACATGACATCTATTGTTCATCTGGTCACACTGACATCTATTGTTCATCTGGTCACATGACATCTATTGTTCATCTGGTCACATGACATCCTATTGTTCATCTGGTCACATGACATCTATTGTTCACTCTGGTCACATGACATCTATTGTTCATCTGGTCACATGACATCTATTGTTCACCTGGTCACATGACATCTATTGTTCATCTAGTCACATGACATCTATTGTTCACCTGGTCACATGACATCTATTGTTCATCTAGTCATGATGACATCTATTGTTCATCTGGTCACATGACATCTATTGGTTCATCTGGTCACATGACATCTATTGTCTGGTTTCACCTGGTCACATCTATCTATTGTTCATCTATTAGCTCACCTGGTCACATGACATAATATTGTTCATCTGGTCACATGACATCTATTGTTCCACCTGGTCACATGACATCTATTGTTCATCTGGTCACATGACATCTATTGTTCACCTGGTCACATGACATCTAATGTTCATCTGGTCACATGACATCTATTGTTCATCTGGTCACATGACATCTATTGTTCACCTGATCACATGACATCCTTGTTCATCTGTCACATGACATCTATTGTTCACCTGGTCACATGACATCTATTGTTCATCTGGTACACATGACATCTATTGTTCACCTGGTCACATGACTATATGGTATCTGTCCTGTAAGCATTGTTCACCTGGTCACATGACATCTATTGTTCATCTGGTCACGACATCTATTGTTCATCTGGTCACATGACATCTATTGTTCACCTGGTCACATGACATCTATTGTTCATCTGGTCACATGACATCTATTGTTCACCTGGTCACATGACATCTATTGTTCACCTGGTCACTGGAGGAAGTTGCTGATCTGTCACTCTGGTGCCAGGACAACAGCCTCATCATGAATGTCACCAAACTAAGGAGCTGATTGTGGACTTTAGGAGGGTACAACAACAGAGGACGTACTCACCACTGGGGATTAACGGGACTACTGTGGAGAGGGTGAGCGGGTATAAATACCTGGGAGTCCACATCACCGAGGATCTGACATGGTCAACGAACACAGACACTCTGGTGAGAAAGGCAAGGCAGCGCCTCTACCACCTCAGGCAGCTGAGGAAATTTAAAGTTTCCCAGAGGATCCTTCAGTCCTTCTACTCTGGAGCTGTAGAGTGCGTCCTGACGGGAAGCATCACAGCCTGGTTTGGCACCTGCTCCGCTCAGGCCAGGAAGGCCCCGCAGAGAGTAGTGCGTTGGCTGAGCGCACTATTGAACTACACTCCCCACCCTGCAGGACTTGTACACCAGGAGGTGCAGAACCAGAGCGGCAGGATCATGAAGGATCCTCACCACCCCAACAACAGACTGTTTCAGCTGCTGCGGTCAGGCAGGCGCCTCCGTAGTCACGCTGCAAGAACAGAGAGACTGAGACGGAGTTTCTTTCCTCAGGCCATCAGGATTGTGAACTCCGACCTCACCAGGACCCCCACATAGACCCACACAACTGCCCCTCTTAGGCACACACACACACACACACACACACACACACTTACTGTAAATATTGTGGTTTTTTTTTATTGTAAATAGTGTACTTGTTGCCCTTGCACATTCCTGCTGAGCATTGCCACTTTCATTTCACTGCACACCCTGTGTGTGTATGTGACAAATAAAACATCTTGAATCTTGAATCTTGAATCTTGAATGCAGAGACATGAACTAAACACCAGCATTAATGTGATCTCAGGTGTTCTGTTTGTTTTGATGAAATAGATCCTTATAAATGTAGATTATAAATGTAGATCATAAATTAAAACACAAGGATGTTTCTCTTAATACAGAGAATAATGTACACAGGCCATATCCCCTGAATGACCATGTGATGGCAGCAGGTGATTGACAGGTGGTGTAGGACACATGACACCGTATTGGAGGCGGGGCCTGAGACCTCCCCACGGCCGGGGGTCCTTGAGGCTCAGCGTCCCACATACCACCACGAGCATGGCTCTGTTGTACTGACATGCACGCGCACGCTCATGCGCCCTCCGCGTGCGGAAAGTAGGTTTTTAGCACACTTCTGACGTCACGCCAATCGATCCGTTTTGGTTTCCCCCCAAAGGTTGTCTAATGGTTGGTAGTATCACTCTGTTGGTGAAATCCATGCCCGACCCGCCGGGTTGAAGTCAACTAAATCAACAGCAGCAGAACGAGCTGCTGGTGACGGCCAGCAGAGTTACCGGTTCTCAGTATACAGGCCCATGGAGAATGGATAAGACGGGCCTCCGGAGCGATGGGGACCAGAAGGAACCTTTTTATAAGACCAACACTGCTTTCAGCCCTCCAAAAGAACTCATTTTACTTTTACCAAATCAAAAAAAACAAGTTCACATTTGTTAAACGTTGTCCAATCTCAACACCTGCATGGGAACTCGACTGAGAAATGAAAAATGATCTAAAATTGAAATATAATTAATACAATTACTATTTAACACTTATTTCATTAAAGAATGTAGTGCAACAGACACATTTCAGTCCATTCCAAGACAAGTATTAAGGTGTATTACCTTAGCCACCCCCAAAGCAGTGCCCCTGTAACCGTTTACAAAGAGAACAATGCACAGAGAGGTCCGGGGACTTTACGCAGCTCAAGTGACATACATTCATTTGGTGCAGAGTGAGACGTCATTAGTGGATCTCTTCTCCTCCGTCGCTAGCTGCCTGGCACCTGCTGCTGCGTCAAGTTTGTGGGAATTAGCCGCTATAGACCAGATGGGGTTATTATTGATTTAGTATCATTCTACCATCAAATGTAAAAGTTACATTCCTCTGTAAATAAAGCGATGACAGCATTACACATGCGTGTAAACATGTTCTTTACATACCAAGGGGAAGTATTGAGGACAGGAAACTGAGAAACAGTGGAGTGGCTTTTTATTTTGAAAATCCGACCGGAAACCAGAAGCTGATTGTGGCTAGCTTACCGCCGCTCACCTGCTGGCTGCCGCGGAGCGGAGGAGTGATTGAGGAGCATCGCAGCGGGGTGGCGGAGGAACATTCTCCCTGGTACATGGTGGCGGAGTAGCCCGCTCCCTGGTCCGCGGAAGGATGTGCTTGAATGTCGGCTCACAGGGAGAACACTTCACGGGGACACAGTGACAGCCTGGCGCCGGCACACTTTTTTGAAGCCCCCACAAAAAACGCATTTTAGAGGCGTCCGCGGTCACATCCCATTAGTAGGCGCCGACACTTGCAGCTCACCTCGCCGGCCATGGAGACCTGCCGTTAGGGTCTGGGGAACCGCTAGGGGCCTGGAGGAACCGGAGTCCGCAGGAATCTCGTCAAAATTACGACGGGAATCAAGTACAGCTGCCTGTCGCCCGGCAACGGGAGAGACCACCGGCCGCTCGGGATGTCTCGCGCTAAGGAGCGACTGAAAGGCGGGAACGAGACCAAGGACAGCGTAACGCTGCTGCCGTGCTTTTATTTTGTAGAGGTGAAACATCTATTGATCTATTTATCCATCTGTCTATCAATGTATCTCTATCGATCTGTCTATCAATGTATCTCTATCTATATATCAATGATGTATCTATTGATCAATCTATCGATCTGTCTATTAATTTATCTATATCTATTGATCTATCAATTGATCGATCTATCTATATCTATCTATTGATCTAACTATCGATCTATATCTGTCGATCCATCATCTATCTATCTATCTGTCGATCCATCATTCGTTCTATCTCTCGTTCTATCTATCGTTCTATCTACCTCTATCCATCTACCTCTGTCATTCTATCGTTCTATCTACCCATCTACCTCTATCTATCGTTCTATCGATAGATAGATAGGTAGATTGATCATCTATCTATCGATCTATTATTCTATCTATCATTCTATCTATCCACCTATCTATCTATCCATCTACCTATCCATCTTTCTACCTATCCATCTACCTATCATCTAGTATGACCCATAACCATGAGTACCGCCTGTAGTATGTATGACCCATCACAATGAGTACCGCCTGTAGTATGACCCATAACAATGAGTACCGCCAGTAGTATGACCCATCACAATGAGTACCGCCTGTAGTATGACCCATAACAATGAGTACCGCCTGTAGTATGACCCATAACAATGAGTACCGCCTGTAGTATGACCCATAACAATGAGTACCGCCTGTAGTATGACCCATAACAATGAGTACAGCCTGTAGTATGACCCATAACAATGAGTACCGCCTGTAGTATGACCCATAACAATGAGTACCGCCTGTAGTATGACCCATCACAATGAGTACCACCTGTAGTATGACCCATAACAATGAGTACCGCCTGTAGTATGACCCATCACAATGAGTACCGCCTGTAGTATGACTCATAACAATGAGTAGCGCCTGTAGTATGACCCATAACAATGAGTACCGCCTGTAGTATGACCCATAACAATGAGTACACCCTGTAGTAGGACCCATAACAAAGAGTACCGCCTGTAGTATGACCCATAACAATGAGTACAGCCTGTAGTATGACCCATAACAATGAGTACCGCCTGTAGTATGACTCATAACAATGAGTACCGCCTGTAGTATGACCCATAACAATGAGTACAGCCTGTAGTATGACCCATAACAATGAGTACCGCCTGTAGTATGACCCATAACAATGAGTACCGCCTGTAGTATGACCCATAACAATGAGTACAGCCTGTAGTAGGACCCATAACAATGAGTACCGCCTGTAGTATGACCCATAACAATGAGTACAGCCTGAAGTAGGACCCATAACAATGAGTACCGCCTGTAGTATGACCCATCACAATGAGTACCGCCTGTAGTATGACCCATAACAATGAGTACAGCCTGTAGTATGACCCATCACAATGAGTACCGCCTGTAGTATGACCCATCACAATGAGTACCGCCTGTAGTATGACCAATAACAATGAGTACCGCCTGTAGTATGACCCATAACAATGAGTACCGCCTGTAGTATGACCCATAACAATGAGTACCGCCTGTAGTATGACCCATAACAATGAGTACAGCCTGTAGTATGACCCATCACAATGAGTACCGCCTGTAGTATGACCCATAACAATGAGTACCGCCTGTAGTATGACCCATAACAATGAGTACAGCCTGTAGTATGACCCATCACAATAGTCCTAACACATACTCTAGTACTAACACATGCTCTAGTACTAACACATGCTCTAGTACTAACACATACTCTAGTCCTAACACATGCTCTAGTACTAACACATACTCTAGTCCTAACACATACTCTAGTACTAACACATGCTCTAGTACTAACACATGCTCTAGTACTAACACATACTCTAGTCCTAACACATACTCTAGTACTAACACATGCTCTAGTACTAACACATACTCTAGTCCTAACATGCTCTAGTACTAACACATACTCTAGTCCTAACACATGCTCTAGTACTAACACATGCTCTAGTACTAACACATGCTCTAGTACTAACACATGCTCTAGTCCTAACACATACTCTAGTACTAACACATACTCTAGTACTAACACATGCTCTAGTACTAACACATGCTCTAGTACTAACACATGCTCTAGTACTAACACATACTCTAGTCCTAACACATACTCTAGTCCTAACACATACTCTAGTCCTAACACATACTCTAGTACTAACACATACTCTAGTACTAACACATGCTCTAGTACTAACACATGCTCTAGTACTAACACATGCTCTAGTACTAACACATGCTCTAGTACTTAGTACTAACACATACTCTAGTACTAACACATGCCCAGTCCCAACACATGCCCAGTACTAACACATGCTCAGTACCAACACATGCCCAGTACTAACACATACCTAGTACTAACACATGCTCTAGTACTAACACATGCCCAGTACTAACACACACTCTAGTACTAACACATGCTCTAGTACTAACACATACTCTAGTACTAACACATACTCTAGTACTAACACATGCTCTAGTCCTAACACATGCTCTAGTACTAACACATACTCTAGTACCAACACATACTCTAGTACTAACACATACTCAGTCCCAACACACTCTAGTCCCAACACATACTCTAGTCCCAACACATACCAAGTCCCAACACATACTCTAGTCCCAACACATGCTCTAGTACTAACACATACTCAGTACTAACACATGCCTAGTACTAACACATACCCATAGTACTAACACACACCTAGTACTAACACATGCTCTAGTACTAACACATGCTCTAGTACTAACACATACTCTAGTACTAACACATGCTCTAGTACTAACACATACTCAAGTCCTAACACATGCTCTAGTACTAACACATGCTCTAGTACTAACACATGCTCTAGTCCTAACACATACTCTAGTACTAACACATGCTCTAGTACTAACACATACTCAAGTCCTAACACATACTCTAGTACTAACACATGCCCAGTACTAACACACACCAAGTCCCAACACATACTCTAGTACTAACACATGCTCTAGTACTAACACATGCTCTAGTCCTAACACATACTCTAGTACTAACACATACTCTAGTACTAACACATACGCTAGTACTAACACATGCTCTAGTACTAACACATGCTCTAGTACTAACACATACTCTAGTACTAACACATACTCTAGTCCTAACACATACTCTAGTACTAACACATACTCAAGTCCTAACACATACTCAAGTCCTAACACATACTCTAGTACTAACACATGCTCTAGTACTAACACATGCTCTAGTACTAACACATACTCTAGTACTAACACATGCTCTAGTACTAACACATACTCAAGTCCTAACACATGCTCTAGTACTAACACATGCTCTAGTACTAACACATACTCTAGTACTAACACACACCAAGTACTAACACATACTCTAGTACTAACACATGCTCTAGTACTAACACATGCTCTAGTACTAACACATACTCTAGTACTAACACATACTCAAGTCCTAACACATACTCTAGTACTAACACATGCTCTAGTACTAACACACCAAGTCCTAACACATACCTAGTACTAACACATGCCCTAGTACCAACACACACCAAGTCCCAACACATACTCTAATACTAACACATGCGCTAGTACCAACACATGCCCAGTCCCAACACACACTCTAGTCCCAACACACACCAAGTCCCAACACATGCTCTAGTACTAACACATGCTCAGTACTAACACATGCCCAGTACCAACACATACCAAGTCCTAACACATACCTAGTACTAACACATGCCCAGTACCAACACATGCCTAGTACTAACACATACTCAGTACCAACACATGCTCTAGTACGAACACATGCCCAGTACCAACACATGCCCCAGTACTCAACACACCCAGTACCAACACATGCTCTAGTACCAACACATGCCCAGTACCAACACACACCCAGTACCAACACATGCCCAGTACCAACACATGCCCAGTACCAACACACACCTAGTACTAACACATGCTCCAGTACCAACACATGCTCTAGTACTAACACACACCTAGTACTAACACACCCAGTACCAACACATGCCCAGTACTAACACATGCCCAGTCCCAACACATGCTCCAGTACTAACACATGCTCCAGTACCAACACATGCTCTAGTCCCAACACACACCTAGTACCAACACATGCTCAGTACTAACACATACCTAGTACTAACACACGCACCAGTACTAACACACACCAAGTCCCAACACATGCTCTAGTACCAACACATGCTCTAGTACTAACACACACTCTAGTACTAACACACACCTAGTACTAACACATGCTCCAGTACCAACACATGCCCAGCACTAACACACACTCTAGTACTAACATGCTCCAGTACCAACACATGCCTAGTACTAACACATGCTCTAGTACCAACACATGCTCTAGTACTAACACATGCCCAGTACCAACACATACCCCAGTCCCAACACACTCTAGTACCAACACATGCCCAGTACCAACACATGCCCAGTACCAACACACACCTAGTACCAACACATGCCCAGTACTAACACACACCCAGCACCAACACATACCTAGTACTAACACATGCCCAGTACCAACACATGCCTAGTACTAACACATGCTCTAGTACCAACACATACCCTAGTCCTAACACACTCAGTACCAACACATGCTCTAGTACTAACACATGCTCTAGTACTAACACATGCTCTTGTACTAACACATACTCTAGTACTAACACATACTCTAGTACTAACACATACTCTAGTCCTAACACATACTCTAGTACTAACACATGCTCTAGTACTAACACATACTCTAGTACTAACACATGCTCTAGTACTAACACATACTCTAGTACTAACACATGCTCTAGTACTAACACATACTCTAGTACTAACACATGCTCTAGTACTAACACATGCTCTAGTACTAACACATACTCTAGTACTAACACATGCTCTAGTACTAACACATACTCTAGTACTAACACATGCTCATAATTATCAGAGGAACTTCTGGGGGTATTTTTTTCCCCCAGAATTTGACGCTGATTATAATAGTAATAGTTAAAATATACAACAACACATGATCCTAATTAAACCCGAGCTCACGCTTCAGGCCACTGATAATAACACGGGTACGGCATTTTAGATGCGCAAAGGAATATAAATCACAAAGGTTAAACCTTTACAGGATGGTACCATGCGATCATTACAACGTCATAGCAGTTTAGGCTATTTGCTTCTTTTGCATTTCATTAAATGCTAAACATGCTCAAGACTCAAGCAAAAATAGTTGTTTATGAGTTGTTTATCACCCAACCCAATCCCTGAAAGCCCTTAGAGTTAAGGGGTGAGCCCTGAAGTTAGCCACAACTTCGGCCCGCGCTCACTTCAGTGGACTGAGCTAAAAACAAGACACTTGGACACAAGGCCGAACAACTGTTTAGCAGAAACCATGAACAGCAGCGGCAGTAGAATAATGTGAGTAGCCATGGTCACTGTGCTAACTACAGAACACCCACCTGATGTCACAACTATGTCTTCACGATGTAAATGCAGTGGTGTATAAAGTACCCAAAAGTCATACTTGAGTAAAAGTAAAGATACTTGACTGGAAAATTACTCAAGTAAAAGTAAAAGTCACCTATGAGAATACTACTTGAGTAAAAGTATTAAAGTATCTGATATTTTTTGTACTTAAGTATCAAAAGTAATTTTCTGATATTAAATGTACTTAAGTATTGAAAGTAAAAGTAAATGCTGTTAATAAAAAAAACAAAGAGTCAGAATTTTGAGAATTATGAAGTTTATTTGTTTAGGCCGCCATGAACAAGGAGTATGAGCTAGGATGAACTTAGCAATATATGAATACTATGAAATTACTAAAATATAAAAACACGATTAACACAGAAAAAAGCAGAACCAAAAGAAACAACCAAAATCATCACTTTAAAGTGAAAAATGTATTGTTCATCTTCAAAAGAAGTTGATTTTCAAAATGGACAGATTTCAGTGTCACTCTTGGGCTGAAGACGAGTCCTGCGATGCTGAAGAGCCGTTCACCTGGTGCAGGTAGAGTGTGTCTAGCTTCACAGGCCCTGGTGCAGGTAGAGTGTGTCTAGCTTCACAGGCCCTGATGCAGGTAGAGTGTGTCTAGCTTCACAGGCCCTGATGCAGGTAGAGTGTGTCTAGCTTCACAGGCCCTGATGCAGGTAGAGTGTGTCTAGCTTCACAGGTCCTGATGCAGGTAGAGTGTGTCTAGCTTCACAGACCCTGGTGCAGGTAGAGTGTGTCTAGCTTCACAGACCCTGATGCAGGTAGAGTGTGTCTAGCTTCACAGGCCCTGATGGTGAAGGTAGAGTGTGTCTAGCTTCACAGTCCCTGATGGTGAAGGTAGAGTGTGTCTAGCTTCACAGGCCCTGATGCAGGTAGAGTGTGTCTAGCTTCACAGGCCCTGGTGCAGGTAGAGTGTGTCTAGCTTCACAGACCCTGATGCAGGTAGAGTGTGTCTAGCTTCACAGGCCCTGATGGTGAAGGTAGAGTGTGTCTAGCTTCACAGGTCCTGATGCAGGTAGAGTGTGTCTAGCTTCACAGGCCCTGGTGCAGGTAGAGTGTGTCTAGCTTCACAGACCCTGATGCAGGTAGAGTGTGTCTAGCTTCACAGGCCCTGGTGCAGGTAGAGTGTGTCTAGCTTCACAGGCCCTGATGGTGCAGGTAGAGTGTGTCTAGCTTCACAGGCCCTGATGCAGGTAGAGTGTGTCTAGCTTCACAGGCCCTGGTGCAGGTAGAGTGTGTCTAGCTTCACAGACCCTGGTGCAGGTAGAGTGTGTCTAGCTTCACAGGCCCTGATGGTGCAGGTAGAGTGTGTCTAGCTTCACAGGCCCTGATGCAGGTAGAGTGTGTCTAGCTTCACAGGCCCTGATGCAGGTAGAGTGTGTCTAGCTTCACAGGCCCTGGTGCAGGTAGAGTGTGTCTAGCTTCACAGGCCCTGATGGTGAAGGTAGAGTGTGTCTAGCTTCACAGTCCCTGATGGTGAAGGTAGAGTGTGTCTAGCTTCACAGGCCCTGATGCAGGTAGAGTGTGTCTAGCTTCACAGGTCCTGATGCAGGTAGAGTGTGTCTAGCTTCACAGGCCCTGGTGCAGGTAGAGTGTGTCTAGCTTCACAGACCCTGGTGCAGGTAGAGTGTGTCTAGCTTCACAGGCCCTGATGGTGCAGGTAGAGTGTGTCTAGCTTCACAGGCCCTGATGCAGGTAGAGTGTGTCTAGCTTCACAGGCCCTGATGCAGGTAGAGTGTGTCTAGCTTCACAGGCCCTGATGCAGGTAGAGTGTGTCTAGCTTCACAGGCCCTGATGCAGGTAGAGTGTGTCTAGCTTCACAGGCCCTGGTGCAGGTAGAGTGTGTCTAGCTTCACAGGCCCTGATGCAGGTAGAGTGTGTCTAGCTTCACAGGCCCTGATGCAGGTAGAGTGTGTCTAGCTTCACAGGCCCTGATGCAGGTAGAGTGTGTCTAGCTTCACAGGCCCTGGTGCAGGTAGAGTGTGTCTAGCTTCACAGGCCCTGGTGCAGGTAGAGTGTGTCTAGCTTCACAGGCCCTGGTGCAGGTAGAGTGTGTCTAGCTTCACAGGCCCTGGTGCAGGTAGAGTGTGTCTAGCTTCACAGGCCCTGATGATGCAGGTAGAGTGTGTCTAGCTTCACAGGCCCTGATGGTGCAGGTAGAGTGTGTCTAGCTTCACAGACCCTGATGCAGGTAGAGTGTGTCTAGCTTCACAGGCCCTGATGGTGCAGGTAGAGTGTGTCTAGCTTCACAGGCCCTGGTGGTGCAGGTAGAGTGTGTCTAGCTTCACAGACCCTGATGGTGCAGGTAGAGTGTGTCTAGCTTCACAGGCCATGATGGTGCAGGTAGAGTGTGTCTAGCTTCACAGGCCCTGGTACAGGTAGAGTGTGTCTAGCTTCACAGGCCCTGATGCAGGTAGAGTGTGTCTAGCTTCACAGGCCCTGATGCAGGTAGAGTGTGTCTAGCTTCACAGGCCCTGATGCAGGTAGAGTGTGTCTAGCTTCACAGGCCCTGGTGCAGGTAGAGTGTGTCTAGCTTCACAGGCCCTGATGGTGCAGGTAGAGTGTGTCTAGCTTCACAGGCCCTGGTGGTGCAGGTAGAGTGTGTCTAGCTTCACAGGCCCTGATGCAGGTAGAGTGTGTCTAGCTTCACAGGCCCTGATGCAGGTAGAGTGTGTCTAGCTTCACAGGCCCTGGTGCAGGTAGAGTGTGTCTAGCTTCACAGGCCCTGATGGTGCAGGTAGAGTGTGTCTAGCTTCACAGGCCCTGGTGGTGCAGGTAGAGTGTGTCTAGCTTCACAGGCCCTGATGCAGGTAGAGTGTGTCTAGCTTCACAGTCCCTGATGCAGGTAGAGTGTGTCTAGCTTCACAGGCCCTGGTGCAGGTAGAGTGTGTCTAGCTTCACAGGCCCTGGTGGTGCAGGTAGAGTGTGTCTAGCTTCACAGGCCCTGATGCAGGTAGAGTGTGTTCCTACAGGCTCTGGATGGCAGGTAGAGGTTCACTTCACAGGCCCTGATGCAGGTAGAGTGTGTCTAGCTTCACAGGCCCTGATGGTGCAGGTAGAGTGTGTCTAGCTTCACAGGCCCTGGTGGTGCAGGTAGAGTGTGTCTAGCTTCACAGGCCCTGGTGCAGGTAGAGTGTGTCTAGCTTCACAGGCCCTGATGCAGGTAGAGTGTGTCTAGCTTCACAGGCCCTGATGGTGCAGGTAGAGTGTGTCTAGCTTCACAGGCCCTGATGGTGCAGGTAGAGTGTGTCTAGCTTCACAGGCCCTGGTGCAGGTAGAGTGTGTCTAGCTTCACAGGCCCTGGTGCAGGTAGAGTGTGTCTAGCTTCACAGGCCCTGGTGGTGCAGGTAGAGTGTGTCTAGCTTCACAGGCCCTGATGCAGGTAGAGTGTGTCTAGCTTCACAGGCCCTGGTGCAGGTAGAGTGTGTCTAGCTTCACAGGCCCTGGTGCAGGTAGAGTGTGTCTAGCTTCACAGGCCCTGGTGGTGCAGGTAGAGTGTGTCTAGCTTCACAGGCCCTGGTGGTGCAGGTAGAGTGTGTCTAGCTTCACAGGCCCTGATGCAGGTAGAGTGTGTCTAGCTTCACAGGCCCTGATGCAGGTAGAGTGTGTCTAGCTTCACAGGCCCTGATGGTGCAGGTAGAGTGTGTCTAGCTTCACAGACCCTGATGCAGGTAGAGTGTGTCTAGCTTCACAGTCCCTGATGGTGCAGGTAGAGTGTGTCTAGCTTCACAGGCCCTGATACAGGTAGAGTGTGTCTAGCTTCACAGGCCCTGATGGTGCAGGTAGAGTGTGTCTAGCTTCACAGGCCATGATGGTGCAGGTAGAGTGTGTCTAGCTTCACAGACCCTGATGCAGGTAGAGTGTGTCTAGCTTCACAGGCCCTGGTGCAGGTAGAGTGTGTCTAGCTTCACAGACCCTGATGGTGCAGGTAGAGTGTGTCTAGCTTCACAGGCCCTGATGCAGGTAGAGTGTGTCTAGCTTCACAGGCCCTGGTGCAGGTAGAGTGTGTCTAGCTTCACAGTCCCTGATGGTGCAGGTAGAGTGTGTCTAGCTTCACAGGCCCTGATACAGGTAGAGTGTGTCTAGCTTCACAGGCCCTGATGGTGCAGATAGAGTGTGTCTAGCTTCACAGGCCCTGATGGTGCAGGTAGAGTGTTTCTAGCTTCACAGGCCCTGATGCAGGTAGAGTGTGTCTAGCTTCACAGGCCCTGATGGTGCAGGTAGAGTGTGTCTAGCTTCACAGGCCCTGATGGTGCAGGTAGAGTGTGTCTAGCTTCACAGGCCCTGATGCAGGTAGAGTGTGTCTAGCTTCACAGACCCTGATGCAGGTAGAGTGTGTCTAGCTTCACAGGCCCTGATGCAGGTAGAGTGTGTCTAGCTTCACAGGCCCTGGTGCAGGTAGAGTGTGTCTAGCTTCACAGGCCCTGATGGTGCAGGTAGAGTGTGTCTAGCTTCACAGGCCCTGATGCAGGTAGAGTGTGTCTAGCTTCACAGGCCCTGATGCAGGTAGAGTGTGTCTAGCTTCACAGGCCCTGGTGCAGGTAGAGTGTGTCTAGCTTCACAGGCCCTGGTGCAGGTAGAGTGTGTCTAGCTTCACAGGCCCTGGTGCAGGTAGAGTGTGTCTAGCTTCACAGGCCCTGATGCAGGTAGAGTGTGTCTAGCTTCACAGGCCCTGATGCAGGTAGAGTGTGTCTAGCTTCACAGGCCCTGATGCAGGTAGAGTGTGTCTAGCTTCACAGGCCCTGATGCAGGTAGAGTGTGTCTAGCTTCACAGGCCCTGATGCAGGTAGAGTGTGTCTAGCTTCACAGGCCCTGATGCAGGTAGAGTGTGTCTAGCTTCACAGGCCCTGGTGCAGGTAGAGTGTGTCTAGCTTCACAGGCCCTGGTGCAGGTAGAGTGTGTCTAGCTTCACAGGCCCTGATGCAGGTAGAGTGTGTCTAGCTTCACAGACCCTGATGCAGGTAGAGTGTGTCTAGCTTTACAGGCCCTGGTGCAGGTAGAGTGTGTCTAGCTTCACAGGCCCTGATGCAGGTAGAGTGTGTCTAGCTTCACAGGCCCTGATGCAGGTAGAGTGTGTCTAGCTTTACAGGCCCTGGTGCAGGTAGAGTGTGTCTAGCTTCACAGGCCCTGGTGCAGGTAGAGTGTGTCTAGCTTCACAGGCCCTGGTGCAGGTAGAGTGTGTCTAGCTTCACAGGCCCTGATGCAGGTAGAGTGTGTCTAGCTTCACAGGCCCTGGTGCAGGTAGAGTGTGTCTAGCTTCACAGGCCCTGGTGGTGCAGGTAGAGTGTGTCTAGCTTCACAGACCCTGATGGTGCAGGTAGAGTGTGTCTAGCTTCACAGGCCCTGATGCAGGTAGAGTGTGTCTAGCTTCACAGGCCCTGATGCAGGTAGAGTGTGTCTAGCTTCACAGGCCCTGATGCAGGTAGAGTGTGTCTAGCTTCACAGGCCCTGGTGCAGGTAGAGTGTGTCTAGCTTCACAGGCCCTGATGCAGGTAGAGTGTGTCTAGCTTCACAGACCCTGATGGTGCAGGTAGAGTGTGTCTAGCTTCACAGGCCCTGGTGCAGGTAGAGTGTGTCTAGCTTCACAGGCAGCAGCACACAGTTGGGAAGCATTTCATCAAGTCAACGTGATCCACGTCTCCATCCAGCTGTTTGCTGCTGTCATGCCTTGAGATGATGAAGAAGAAGTCCTCTTCATCAGATGAACTGGACCTGGTGGCATCACCTAGCTGCAGGGAGGGTTCTTCCATGTGCTGCTTGATTAGTCCATTCCTGAAATAAAGTGAGAGTATTACAGACATGATAGAATTAATAACACTTCCTAACATGTCATGACCCCAACCTAAAGTGTTGTACAAAATAGTTTGTTTTAATTTGAGGTTTATACATTTAGTTTAATGCACTGTCCGTGCATCCAGAGTTGATTTGTGAATATGTACTTGTATCTCTGTAGTTAAACACAACAACAGTCCCAAATCAATATCGTCGCCATTACTGGACCGTCACTCTTATAATATTAATACTAATAATAATAATAATGCTGTAATGATTAGCATTATATTATAGCTAAGACGACTCAAATCAACAAATTCTCACAACTGTCAACACTTCTTCAGCTCATTAACTCGCTAGAGATCCGTCTGCTGCACAAACGCTAATTGTCTCATTTAATTGACGATAGCTAGCGAACGTTAGCCTAACGTACAACATGCGTAGGACAATCAGACACCTGTCTCCCCCTCTCCTGCCAAAGATATAACTTACTACAATCCTGAGGACAACACTGCTAGATATCTTAACAGGTTTATGATGACTAAACATTAACGTTGCGGCTCATGGGATTACTCTTAATTTACCTCAATGTGTTTCCTGAGGTTGGTGAGTTGTTGAAGGCCAGTATCTCCGTAGCTTTCGGTCGGCATAAGAGGCATTTCATCCGGTAGGAAGAAACTTTCACTCCGACAAAAGAAAAGAGTTCGCCCAAATACGGCCACGGACGTTGATCTTGGTCCCCGTGGTTGTTCGAGGAGCTTCCATTGCTGCTCCACATGAAATGAGTCGTCTCTGTAGCCGCTCGCTCGCATCCTGGGCATCACTGGGACGAGAAAACACGCGGCAAGGACCACTGACCCCCAACCTGGTGCTCGTGCTGCGTTCAGGTGCGCTGCGGTGTGTTCCACAACAGTCCCCGATGTGCTGCGTTCAGGTGCGCTGCGGTGTGTTCCACAACAGTCCCCGATGTTCGTCTCATGGTTATTTTTTTCCGTAGTAACGAGTAACGATACTGTTTCAGGGGAAATGTATCGGAGTCAAAGTACAAGTTTTCATTGCAAAATGTAGTGAAGTAAAAGTAAACAGAAATATAAGTAGTAAAATAAAGTACAGATACCCAAAAAAACGACTTAAGTAAAGTAACGAAGTATTTCTACTTCGTTACTATACACCACTGTGTAAATGTTTGGTTATCGTATAAGATATTAAACACACACTGAGGTCACTGGGTGACAGGTGCAGCCGCATCGCCTCTCTGTTTGGAAGCACCTTCACTGTCACTTCCAATATCTAAATGACATTGTATGTATTCAAGAATATGCATAAACTGTAGCAGCAAGCAGGAAAGACATTCTTCACTTGGCCAGTGGGCAAAGCAGTGGGCAGGTTGGCTTCCTCTGAAGGGAACAGACATGTATGGTTATGTCGTGTTCCCAGGCGACATGTGTGCAAAGCAAGTGGATAGCTTGTCTTGTTGGGCAGACGTCAGCGACATCCAGAGCTGGACATGAAGGTGTGGAGTAGGGTTAACCCTCGACATGGAGGCTGTGCTCTGCGCCGGATGGACTGTTCCCTGCCCGCCGCGGCCCGGTTTACAAGCCAAGTTTCCATCCCTCCAAGCTAGAGGCAATCCTGTAGAGGAAGTGAACTGAATCGTGGCTGAATGACTCTGTTGGCACGCAGCTTCGTAGATTTAAATGTTGCCATCTTAACTGGAAACTGAGCGAGTGATCAACGTTAGGGTCATCTTGGCCTCTTTTTGCAGAATTAATAATGTTATGAAGTCTGGCCATATGACACGGCCGTGCATCATATGTGAGTGTTTGGTGATGGGGCTGAATGGTATGAATCTATCATCATTCTTGTGTGTGTCTCTTTTCTCTCCCTGCCAGAGCTGCTCTGTTTCGCCTACATTTTCTATCTCACACACTGTCACACCATCCTACCCACCAACTGGCTGCTAGGCAACATGGCCCTCTGAATGGGGTGTATTTTTACATCTGTGTGCTAGAGGAGAACAGCATCCTGACTGCAGCCGGTTTTCTGTGTGCGCAGTGGCTGGAGAGGGCTAGGGGTCTCAAAAACCACCACGATTGTACTCACTTGATCAAATATGCATGATATCGTAGACATTTACATCCTGAAGGTTTATAATTGTGCCAGTGACAGTCATGGCTGGAGGCTTTATGTTTACTGGACATCCGTCCCTCCCTATAATAGCACAATATCACAGGAACGCCTGAAGGGATTGTTGGTAAGGATGAACTCATTTGAATTTGGTTATCAAAGGTAAAAGCTCACTCTGTTTGCCATAACACAATAATTCATATCATAATTGACCCTTCACTAAGCTGTCAGACTTAGCTTGGAGCCACACTGTCCCCAACCAGTGTCCCTGAACAAGAGACTTGATAGAAAAGCAGATGGAAGGGTCGACACTGTGTAGAGCAGTGGTCGCCAACCCGTCGATCGCGATCGACCGGTCGATCTCGGAGACGTTCCCTGTCGATCTCCAAAATAAAATGAAAATAAATTCAGAAACACATTGTTCTTTGTTTTCGAACATTTTCTGAGGTGTCTTCTGAAATGTTTTCTTTCTGACTGGAAGATTGAGGTCAGAAAAGATCTCCGCCTGATTCATGAACGCCTGAAAACGGGTTTGCTTACACAGCCGTCAGCTGTGCGCCCCGAAAGAGGGGGACGTACCACAACAGGTGAGGCGCAGGGGGAAATGCAGAAAGACCTTTATTGATAACTTCACATATTACACAAGCTCAAAGTACACCGACATATAACTAAGTCATCAATAAATAAATGTTGAAATGCCTGTACCTTCGTGTACATGTTTACGTTACGGCATTAACAGGTTACGCCTGCGCATGCGCGACAGCCGAGATTCTTGGCGACTTGCCAGGTCTTACCTCCGTGAGTTCGGCTTTTCTGCTGTTGTCCTTCAAAACAAAAGCTCAACATTGAGCTTTTTTTTCTTGTCTGATAGAGCAATCTGGCGTACTTGAAAGTGATTGCAATTGCATTTATTCTATTATTTGAAAAGGGACAGATGCAGGAGTCACAAATGGTGATTCTCATATTTATTATTATGAAAATAATTTAAATCTGAGGATGTCTGTAGAGCTGATGTGAACGTATTCACCAACGGTCTGAGTTCAGATTTCAGAACCAATCCCAGATGAGAAAACTTTCATGAATACCAATTTTGCCCCGAAAAACTCGGAGTTGAGAAAATCACCAAATCAAAGACCAGGAGCTGGATGACTGACAGACAGCTGACAGACTGCCTCAGACTGGCTGTCTGTGATTATGAACTAACTACAAGCTCACAGACAGAGTTCAGTCACAGCCATCACACTGACTGGAGTCACATGACATGATGGCATTATGATGAGAGCTGAACTTACATGAGTTGCACTGACTGATCATGTTGTCAGTGTCGTGCTGTAATTGGATTGGATTCAATTTATTGTCATTGCTAGAGTACAGGTACAGAGGCAACGAAATGTAAATAAATACAACATTTATATTGGTAGTACTAGTTCATCCAGCTGCTCATTGCAAATGTGTTTTTTCTTGTTCATATTGTGTGCGGTTAACAAATATCTTACTTGTTATGTTACACTTAAATTCTGTGTTCCTGGTCACATCAATTTGAACGCTGGACCAAAATGACAATTAGGCCAAATAAAAAGTCGTAAGTCCAGTCTGGACCGTCGTTTTCTCTCAACGCCTCAATAGGTAGATCTTGCCGGTCATGAAGGCGGAGGTCAGGGATCTTGGGCTCAAAAAGGTTGGTGACCACTGGTGTAGAAGGATGTATCCAGGATGTCAAACTGATTGAGACAATGACATATAGGAACAACACGGTTATTGTAAAGATGGATAGGTCATTTGTATTCAGTATAGCTTCACTAGCTAGAGTAACAAACAGCTGCTAACGCTAGTTCATGTGTGCTCTGCTAACTTAAGCTCTTAGGTAGAAACATAACAATTTAAAAAATGTATAACTTCTCCAGGTTTGGGGTTAGGGTATTAATATTACACAACGTTTAACCATGACTCACAGCCGAACATGTTTACTTTCCTTTTGATTCTTCCTAAAAAGCAAATCACAGAAGGCCTCAATATGCTTCAAGCACAGTCCTTGTTGGGTCATCTTACATCTTCTGACATTTTCTTTACATAAACACAACACATAATTATATATATATATTAGGGCTGTCAATCGATTTAAAAAAATTTACTAATTAATCGCACATTTTGAAATTCATTAATTGCGCTTAAAAGTTTTTTCCTTCTTCTTTTTAAAGAATAAACTTCCCACAGAGCTGTGTTTTCAAAGAGGCTCCTACCTATAAAGTGCCAGCGAGGTATTTAATAGCCTATTGTGGATGATAAATTGTTTCTTCAGTGAAACATCCAGATTAGTAAAAAAAAAGAAGTATATTGAGACCCCATTGGTCCTGTCATCTTTACCATGAACAGCAGAACCAGTGGCCTTGGTAACTGACTGACATTCACATATGTCACGTTCACCCTCTGGAGGCTGGGGGCATGTTCTCCATTCTACAAAACATGTAAATTCACCTTTTAAAGGCGTTTGCATGTGACACATACCCACGTGTTCTACATCAAACATTCCAGAACAATCTCAGCTCTATATATGAGGCTCAGTTGTCCTCGTGCCGTATTCTCTGCTCTCTGACTGACAGGCTGCTAATGAGTTTCACCTGTGAGGTGGGAGGTCCTTGTGATTTACTGAGTGTTCATTGGTTGTTTTTTCCCCAAAATGTTGACAGACAAACGGATTGACCAATCACGTTGAAGGTTTCGTGTGACGAGTTCTTTCCGCGCCGCGTCCCCCGACACGTCGCCCCTCCGTTCCTCTGTGTATCAGAGGGGGAGACGGGAGGAAGGAGGAGCAGGAGGAAACCCCACTGATTCATCCACGAGTTTAAACTGATTCATGCTCCTTATTTTCGCGGAGAAATAATTGTTTTAAAAACGGAAACAGTGTTAAACCGTACTGCCGCGGCTTGACACTCGGTTTGAGTGTAAAAACTTCAACGAACACCGGAAGTAAACAAAGTTGCGTTAATTGCGTAAAAATATTTTAGTGCGTTAACGCGGCCAAATTAATCGCATAGATTAACGCGTTAACGCTGACAGCCCTAATATATATATATATACAACATTTTTTAATGATCACTTGAGTTAGTTTTTCGACCAGAATATGTAATCAGCAAGAGTCGGAAGATAAACTTGACTGCAGTCCCTAAAAAATACACTCAGTTGCACAAAGAATATCTAATGCTCACTTTAGGTTATTGCCGATTGATGTGCTAAACTGGATGTGGAAACACCGTTGCTGAATAATTTGCTTTTAAAGATGTATCTTACATGGCTCATAGCTCTAGGAATGGGTCCATGTCTGTTGGGTCCATGTATGTTGGGTCCATGTCTGTTGGGTCCATGTCTGTTGGCTCCATGTCTGTTGGGTCCATGTCTGTTGGCTCCATGCCTGTTGGGTCCATGTCTGTTGGGTCCATGCCTGTTGGCTCCATGTCTGTTGGCT
This sequence comes from Pseudoliparis swirei, assembly GCF_029220125.1. Lineage (NCBI taxonomy): Eukaryota > Metazoa > Chordata > Actinopteri > Perciformes > Liparidae > Pseudoliparis > Pseudoliparis swirei. Next base: position 24,327,731 of record NC_079395.1, on the reverse strand, counting down.
CCATGTCTGTTGGGTCCATGTCTGCTGGGTCCATGTCTGTTGGGTCCATGTCTGTTGGCTCCATGTCTGTTGGGTCCATGTCTGTTGGGTCCATGCCTGTTGGCTCCATGTCTGTTGGCTCCATGTCTGTTGGGTCCATGTCTGCTGGGTCCATGTCTGTTGGGTCCATGTCTGTTGGCTCCATGTCTGTTGGGTCCATGTCTGTTGGGTCCATGTCTGTTGGCTCCATGCCTGTTGGGTCCATGTCTGTTGGGTCCATGCCTGTTGGCTCCATGTCTGTTGGCTCCATGTCTGTTGGGTCCATGTCTGCTCGGTCCATGTCTGTTGGGTCCATGTCTGTTGGCTCCATGTCTGTTGGGTCCATGTATGTTGGCTCCATGTCTGTTGGGTCCATGTCTGTTGGCTCCATGTCTGTTGGCTCTATGTCTGTTGGGTCCATGTCTGTTGGGTCCATGTCTGTTGGGTCCATGTCTGTTGGGTCCATGTCTGTTGGCTCCATGTCTGTTGGGTCCATGTATGTTGGCTCCATGTCTGTTGGCTCCATGTCTGTTGGGTCCATGTCTGTTGGGTCCATGTCTGTTGGCTCTATGTCTGTTGGGTCCATGTCTGTTGGCTCCATGTCTGTTGGGTCCATGTCTGTTGGCTCCATGTCTGTTGGCTCCATGTCTGTTAGGTCCATGTCTGTTGGGTCCATAGCTGTTGGGTCCATAGCTGTTGGGTCCATGTCTGTTGGCTCCATGTCTGTTGGGTCCATGTCTGTTGGCTCCATGTCTGTTGGGTCCATGTCTGTTGGGTCCATGTCTGTTGGGTCCATGTCTGTTGGCTCTATGTCTGTTGGGTCCATGTCTGTTGGCTCCATGTCTGTTGGGTCCATGTCTGTTGGGTCCATGTCTGTTGGCTCCATGTCTGTTGGGTCCATGTCTGTTGGCTCCATGTCTGTTGGCTCCATGTCTGTTAGGTCCATGTCTGTTGGGTCCATAGCTGTTGGGTCCATAGCTGTTGGGTCCATGTCTGTTGGCTCCATGTCTTTTGGCTCCATGCCTGTTGGGTCCATGACTTTGGTCCAGGTGGAAATATCTCAACTACTGGATGGATTGCAATCAAAGTTTGTACATGTATGTTCCCAGGAGGATGGATATGACTTTCATGGTGTCTCCTTTGTGCTTTGGAGTGAAATATCTGGCAACTATTGAATGGATTGCCATGACATTTGGTGTGGGCGTGCTTGTTCCACACAATAATTACTGATAACTAAAATAAACCTCCAGCCAACATGATGTCAACATTTGCCACTCAGTGTTCCCTCGCCATGAATGCACAGCACGCATACAATTTTGATATGTATTAATTAGATATTTTGAGATATTTTCTAAGAAAGTAGTACATTTTGGTCAATTAAGTTCATTTTGTATCGTCCACAATCACAAATTACAAACTCCCCTCAGAGGGCTTTGCAATCTGTACACAGACATCCTGACCTTTGACCTCCCATCAGATCAGGAACAACTCCCAAGAAATAGAAAAAACCTTTCAGGGTAAAACAAGAGAAGAAGACTTCAGGAGAGAACAGAGGAGGATCACTCTCCCCGGATGGACAGAGAAATATATGTCATGTGACCAGATGATCAATAGATGTCATGTGACCAGATGAACAATATATGTTATGTGACCAGATGAACACTAGATGTCATGTGACCAGATGAACAATAGATGTCATGTGACCAGGTGAACAATAGATGTCATGTGACTAGATGAACACTAGATGTCATGTGACTAGATGAACACTAGATGTCATGTGACCAGATGATCAATAGATGTCATGTGACCAGATGAACAATATATGTTATGTGACCAGATGAACACTAGATGTCATGTGACCAGATGAACAATATATGTCATGTGACCAGATGATCAATAGATGTCATGTGACCAGATGAACAATATATGTTATGTGACCAGATGAACAATAGATGTCATGTGACCAGATGAACAATAGATGTCATGTGACCAGATGAACAATATATGTTATGTGACCAGATGAACACTAGATGTCATGTGACCAGATGAACAATAGATGTCATGTGACTAGATGAACACTAGATGTCATGTGACCAGATGAACACTAGATGTCATGTGACCAGATGAACAATAGATGTCATGTGACTAGATGAACACTAGATGTCATGTGACTAGATGAACACTAGATGTCATGTGACCAGATGAACAATAGATGTCATGTGACCTGATGAACAATAGATGTCATGTGACTAGATGAACACTAGATGTCATGTGACCAGATGAACAATAGATGTCATGTGACCAGAGGAACAATAGATGTCATGTGACCAGATGAACAATAGATGTCATGTGACCAGATGAACAATAGATGTCATGTGACTAGATGAACAATAGATGTCATGTGACCAGATGAACAATAGATGTCATGTGACCAGGTGAACAATAGATGTCATGTGACCAGGTGAACAATATATGTCATGTGACCAGATGAACAATAGATGTCATGTGACCAGATGAACAATAGAAGTCATGTGACTAGATGAACAATAGATGTCATGTGACCAGATGAACAATAGAAGTCATGTGACTAGATGAACAATAGATGTCATGTGACCAGATGAACAATAGATGTCATGTGACCAGATGAACAATAGAAGTCATGTGACTAGATGAACAATAGATGTCATGTGACCAGATGAACAATAGAAGTCATGTGACTAGATGAACAATAGATGTCATGTGACTAGATGAACAATAGATGTCATGTGACTAGATGAACAATAGATGTCATGTGACTAGATGAACAATAGATGTCATGTGACCAGATGAACAATAGATGTCATGTGACTAGATGATCAATAGATGTCATGTGACCAGATGAACAATAGATGTCATGTGACCAGGTGAACAATAGATGTCATGTGACCAGATGAACAATAGATGTCATGTGACCAGATGAACAATATATGTCATGTGACCACATGAACACTAGATGTCATGTGACCAGATGAACAATAGATGTCATGTGACCAGATGAACAATATATGTCATGTGACCACATGAACACTAGATGTCATGTGACCACATGAACACTAGATGTCATGTGACCAGATGAACAATAGATGTCATGTGACCAGATGAACAATATATGTCATGTGACCACATGAACACTAGATGTCATGTGACCAGATGAACAATAGATGTCATGTGACCAGATGAACAATATATGTCATGTGACCACATGAACACTAGATGTCATGTGACCAGATGAACAATAGATGTCATGTGACCAGATGAACAATAGATGTCATGTGACCAGATGAACAATAGATGTCATGTGACCAGATGAACAATAGATGTCATGAGACCAGATGAACAATAGATGTCATGTGACCTGATGAACAATAGATGTCATGTGACCAGATGAACAATAGATGTCATGAGACCAGAAGAACAATAGATGTCATGTGACCAGGTGAACAATATATGTCATGTGACCAGATGAACAATAGATGTCATGTGACCAGATGAACAATAGATGTCATGTGACTAGATGAACAATAGATGTCATGTGACCAGATGAACAATAGATGTCATGTGACCAGATGAACAATAGATGTCATGAGACCAGATGGGGCGGTCAACCCCCCTACCTGCTTGGACAAAACGGCCCCCAGCCCTCTGTTCGACGCATCAGTCTGCAGAGTAAAAGGGAGAGAGAAGTTAGGTGTGTGAAGGAGTGGTTCCCCACAGAGAGCTTGCTTTACCTCCTCAAACACCAACTGGCACCGCTCCGTCCACTGGACCGGATCTGAGGCCCCTTTCCGGGTCAGGTCAGTCAAGGGGCTGGTCAGCACTGCAAAGTTCGGGATGAACCGCCTGTAATAGCCCGCCAGCCCCAAAAACTGCCTCACCTCTTTTTTAGTCTTGGGCCGCGGGCTGGCTGCGATGGCGGCGGTCTTGTCCACCTGAGGGCGCACCTGCCTGGCGCCCAAGTGGTACCCCAGATACCGTACCTCCCTCCGTCCAACTGCACACTTCCCCGGGTTGGCCGTAAGCCCCGCCTGCCTCAGGGACTCCAGCACCGCTGACCCGCTGCACATGCTCCGCCCAGGTGGTGCTGTGTATGATCACATCATACAGGTAGGCGGCAGCATATGCCGCGAGTGGTCGCAGCACCCGGTCCAAGAGGCGTTGTAAGGTGGCCGGGGCCCGAACAACCCAAAGGGAAGCGTGGTGAATTGGTATAACCCAAACGGAGTGGAGAAGGCCGTTTTTTCCTTGGACTCTGGCGACAGAGGAATCTGCCAGTAGCCCGTGGTTAAATCCAGTGTCGTAAAGAAACGCGCAGTGCCCAGTCGGTCCAGGAGCTCGTCGACCCGGGGCATTGGGTAAGCATCGAACCGTGACACGTCATTCACCCTGCGTTCCACGCAGAACCGAATAGACCCATCCTTCTTGACCACAAGAACAATGGGACTACACCAGGCACTGTGGGACTCTTCTATTACCCCCATCTCCAGCATTGCAGCCAATTCCCGCTGAACCACCTTTCTCTTGTGTTCAGGTAACCTGTAGGGTCGTGACCGCACCGTCACGCCCGGAGGAGTCTCAATCTCGTGCTCTATGAGGTTTGTGCGTCCTGGACGGAGAGAGAACACATCAGCAAACTGCTTTTGCAACTGGGCAATGTCTGTTTCCTGGGTCCCGGAGAGACGGTCCTCACAAAGGAGCGAGGCCGGATTGGTGGATTTTGGGACCTCAGGCCCCAGCTCCTCTCTCTCAGGTACCGAGGACACCAGAGAAACAGACTCCGCCTCCCTCCATGCTTTTAGGAGGTTGAGGTGGTAAATCTGTGTTGCTCCGCCCCTATCAGAACGCACCACCTCATAGTCGTGTGACCACACAGGGCCCTTGCCACTTGGCGAGGAGTTTAGAGCTGGAAGAAGGAAGCAACACAAGTACCTTCTCTCCCGGTGTGAATTGTCTCAGCCTGGCCCCTCTGTTGTACAGCCGCTGCTGACGCTCCTGGGCCTGGAGCAAATTCTCCCTTGACAGCTGACCCAGTGTAAGGAGCTTTGCTCGCTGGTCCAGGACCTGTTGGATCTCGTTTTTACTGGCGCTCGGCCCATCCGCCCAGTTTTCTTTAATGGGGTCGAGCACCCCCCCCCGGAGTCCTGCCGAACAACAGTTCAAAGGGAGAAAATCCCGTGGAGGCCTGGGGAACTACTACTACTACTACTACTACTAGTTCTGCAAACAAACAACATTTATCCCAATTACATTTCATTTATTTATGTATTTGAACAGGGACCGTACACATCAATCAACCCAGGGGTAAATGTGTCAGTCTTAGCTCAGGCTAAGTTTCAGATATTACAAGCCTTCACGAATGGAGAAAACGGTTATCACAGAAAAATCATAAAGAGCAATAAATATACAGGTTACGATCAAATGCTGGCCTCATCATAAAATAAAATCATCGTCAGTAATACATTTATGGATCATGGACTTCAAAGTCTTCTTCAGATGCTCCACCAGCCCGTCGGTCTGTGGGTGGTACACACTGGTCCCAATAGACTTGATGCCCAGAAACCCGTAAAGTTCTCTCAGTGTTCTTGACATGAACTGGGTGCCCTGGTCACTCAGAATCTCTTTCGGGATTCCGACTCGGGAGATGACCTGAACCGGCGCCTGCGAGACACTCTTTGCAGAAATGTTGCTCAACGGCACCGACTCCGGATACCGTGTTGCATAATCCACGAGGACTAACACAAAGCGATATCCGCGTGCACTCCGGTGAAATGGCCCGATGACGTCCATAGCGACTCACTCGAACCTCCATTAATGGCAGAGGGCGCAAAGGTGCCCTCGGAATGGCCGGAGGGTTTACCAACTGACACTCCGGGCTGGACGCACACCAGCGGCGCACATCCGCCCGATGCCCGGCCAATAAAATGGTGTAATTGTTCGGTCCAGTGTTTTATCATATCCCATGTGACCAGCCATCGGGTTATGCTCTTCAGCACCTGGTGCTTCCTGCCCCGTCTGCGCGTCACGGCTCACACGGTGCAGTCCCTCCCTGATCAATGTAAAGTGCGGGTATGTCTGCGCTGCGTCAGGGCGCACCAGCTCACCATCAGTTCGTATCACTTGTCAAATACTGACGTGCTCCCGGGGACAGTTCCTCTAATGGCCACTAGTCTGACGGATCAGCAACCAATCAAATGTACGTCTACAGCGTTGGATCATAACGTTCACGCAGAGCACGCTAACAGTGACGTATGAATAAAACCTGACGACGTTTTTGACTATCTTGTGTTGTTGTTTCTTTCCGGCAGCTCCCGATCCTGGCCTCCTCAGTCGTCAGTCTTTACTTCCTGGAACTGACGGATATATTCCAGCCGGTGCATTCTGGGTACAGTTGCAATGACCGCAGTCTGTCTCTTCCCTACATCCTGCCCAGACAGGAAGTCTGCACACTGCCTCTGCTCCTTAGCTTGGCCTTCGCCGCTCCTACTGCAACTGTAAGTACCCCCCCCCCCCCACTGTAAGTACAGCCCCCACTGTAAGTACCTCACCGACTGTAAGTACAGCCCCCACTGTAAGTACCTCACCCACTGTAAGTACCCCACCCCCACTGTAAGTACCTCACCCACTGTAAGTACAGCCCCCACTGTAAGTACCCCCCACTGTAAGTACCTCACCCACTGTAAGTACAGGCCCCACTGTAAGTACCCCCCCACTGTAAGTACAGCCCCCACTGTAAGTACCTCACCCACTGTAAGTACAGCCCCCACTGTAAGTACCCCCCCCACTGTAAGTACAGCCCCCACTGTAAGTACCTCACCCACTGTAAGTACAGCCCCCACTGTAAGTACCCCCACTGTAAGTACCTCACCCACTGTAAGTACAGCCCCCACTGTAAGTACCTCACCCACTGTAAGTACCTCACCCACTGTAAGTACAGCCCCCACTGTAAGTACCCCCCCCCACTGTAAGTACAGCCCCCACTGTAAGTGCCTCACCCACTGTAAGCACAGCCCCACTGTAAGTACCTCACCCACTGTAAGTACAGCACCCACTGTAAGTACCTCACCCACTGTAAGTACCTCACCCACTGTAAGTACCCCCCCCCACTGTAAGTACAGCCCCCACTGTAAGTACCCCCCACCACTGTAAGTACCTCACCCACTGTAAGTACAGCCCCACTGTAAGTACCCACCCACTGTAAGTACAGCCCCACTGTAAGTGCCCCCACTGTAAGTACAGCCCCACTGTAAGTACCCCCCACTGTAAGTACAGCCCCACTGTAAGTACCTCACCCACTGTAAGTAGCCCCACTGTAAGTGCCCCCACTGTAAGTACAGCCCCACGGTAAGTACCTCACCCACAGTAAGTACAGCCCCACTGTAAGTACCCCCCACTGTAAGTACACCACCCACTGTAAGTACCTCCCCCACTGTGGGTACCCCCACTGTAAGTACAGCCCCACTGTAAGTACCTCCCACTGTTAGTACAGCCCCACTGTTAGTACAGCCCCCACTGTAAGTACCCCCACTGTAAGTACCTCACCCACTGTTAGTACAGCCCCCACTGTAAGTACAGCCCCCCCACTGTAGGCTCCGCCCCTGTAAGGACTGTCCCGTGGTGCCGTGGTGAGTCGTGGTCGACCTCTCTCCTCAGATCCTCATCGGGGAGGCCATCCTGTACTGCTATCTGTCCCGGAGGTCCTCGGCCTCGCAGACGGAGGCCAACATCAACGCTGCCGGCTGTAACTTCAACTCCTACATCCGCCGGGCCGTACGCTTCATAGGTGGGAGACACACAGCTGATCATGTGTGTTCACAAACAACAACAACAACAACAACAGTTCTACTAGCCCTGTGTCTGCCGTTGCTTTCCACAGGCGTCCATATCTTCGGGCTTTGTGTGACGGCCCTGATAACGGACATCCTCCAGCTGTCCACCGGTCAACACACACCCTATTGGCTGGACGTGTGCAAACCCAACTTGACCCACATCAACATGTCCACCTGTGATGAAGCTTTTATTCTGGAGGACATCTGCTCCGGACAAGATGTCGGGCTCATCAACGCTGGGAGGTGAGGCTTTGACTGCAGTGAGAGGACGTGGGTCCTCCCTCAGGCTGACTCACAGGAACAGGCTCTCATCTTGTCCTACACTCGTTCTCTCTGTTGTCATGGTTACTGATCAGTATTCACACAGAGAAACTATGGGCTAGTAGTAGGACAAGGCTTCACCTATTGGCTGCTCAATAGCAGGAGAGTTGAGATGATGATCTCAGACCCGAGACCCTTCGCCGACTCCCCGGAGGACATCGCTCTGAAGCTGAAGCTCCTGAACCCGGTTCCCCAGAACACGTCCTGACGCCTGGAGGCCGGCCCCCGTGTAGAGCTGTCCTCCACCTTCATGCACTCTCAAACAACACACACACATACACACACACACACACACACACTCACCCACACACACATACACACACACTCACCCACACACACATACACTCACCCACACACATACACACACACACTCACCCACATACACACACACACACATACACACACTCACCCACACTCACCCACACACACACTCACCCACATACACACACACATACACACACACTCACTCACACGCACTCACTCACACACATACACACACACTCACCCACATACACACACCTACACACACTCACACACACATACACACTCACCCACACAAACACACATACACTCACCACACACACCCACACACACACACACACACACACTCACCCACACACACACACACATACACACACTCACCCACACACATACACACACACACTCACCCACACACACACACACACACTCACCCACACACATACACACACACACACACACACTCACACACACACATACACACACACACACACATACACTCACCCACACACACACTCACCCACACACACACACTCACCCACACACACACACACTCACCCACACACACACACATACACTCACCCACACACATACACACACACACTCACCCACATACACACACTCACCCACACACACATACACACTCACCCACATACACACACTCACCCACATACACACACTCACCCACACACACATACACACACTCACCCACACACACACACACTCACACACACACTCACACACACACACACCCACACACACACTCACCCACACACACACACACTCACCCACACACACACACACACACACACACACACACACTCACCCACACACACACACACACTCACACACACACACACATACACACACACTCACCCACACACATACATACACACACTCACACACCCATACACACACACACTCACCCACACATACACACATACATACACACACTCACTCACCCACATACACTCACTCACACACACACACCACATACACACACCAAACACTCACTCACACACACACACACCACCCACACACACACACACACACACCCATACACACACACACACTCACCCACACTCACACACACTCACCCACACTCACCCACACTCACCCACACACACACACACATACACACACTCACACACATTCACACACCCATACACACACACATACACACACTCACCCACATACACACACACATACACACACACTCACTCACACACATTCACACACACACACACACACACACAAGTTTCTGTGAAAGTCACCTCCCTGCTGCAGATGAATATTCATTATTGTCCTCAGCTGTCTGTAAATGATAATTTTGTCTTTCTTTTGTTCTCCATAGGAAGTCGTTCCCCTCCCAGCATGCAACTCTGGCGGCCTTTGCTGCTGTCTACATCTCAGTAAGTCCCCTCTCTTGTGTAGAGTCTATCTGTTGTTGGTCATTTACCGATGGTAAGATGTGTACATAGATCCAATCACAGATGGGCACTGACCACCGCCTCCCACAGGTCAGAGTCTCTGTGTTCACATGGAGAAGATCCCGACTCCCCGCTGTGTTCCAGATGTACTTCAACACGGCTCTCACGTCTCAGAGAGGCTTTCTTTGTGTTCCAGATGTACTTCAACACGGCTCTCACGTCTCAGAGAGGCTTTCTTTGTGTTCCAGATGTACTTCAACACGGCTCTCACGTCTCAGAGAGGCTTTCTTTGTGTTCCAGATGTACTTCAACACGGCTCTCACGTCTCAGAGAGGCTTTCTTTGTGTTCCAGATGTACTTCAACACGGCTCTCACGTCTCAGAGAGGCTTTCTTTGTGTTCCAGATGTACTTCAACACGGCTCTCACGTCTCAGAGAGGCTTTCTTTGTGTTCCAGATGTACTTCAACACGGCTCTCACGTCTCAGAGAGGCTTTCTTTGTGTTCCAGATGTACTTCAACACGGCTCTCACGTCTCAGAGAGGCTTTCTTTGTGTTCCAGATGTACTCAACACGGCCTCACGTCTCAGAGAGGCTTTCTTTGTGTTCCAGATGTACTTCAACACGGCTCTCACGTCTCAGAGAGGCTTTCTTTGTGTTCCAGATGTACTTCAACACGGCTCTCACGTCTCAGAGAGGCTTTCTTTGTGTTCCAGATGTACTTCAACACGGCTCTCACGTCTCAGAGAGGCTTTCTTTGTGTTCCAGATGTACTTCAACACGGCTCTCATGTCTCAGAGAGGCTTTCTTTGTGTTCCAGATGTACTTCAACACGGCTCTCACGTCTCAGAGAGGCTTTCTTTGTGTCTCAGATGTACTTCAACACGGCTCTCACGTCTCAGAGAGGCTTTCTTTGTGTTCCAGATGTACTTCAACACGGCTCTCACGTCTCAGAGAGGCTTTCTTTGTGTTCCAGATGTACTTCAACACGGCTCTCACGCTCAGAGAGGCTTTCTTTGTGTTCCAGATGTACTTCAACACGGCTCTCACGTCTCAGAGAGGCTTTCTTTGTGTTCCAGATGTACTTCAACACGGCTCTCACGTCTCAGAGAGGCTTTCTTTGTGTTCCAGATGTACTTCAACACGGCTCTCATGTCTCAGAGAGGCTTTCTTTGTGTTCCAGATGTACTTCAACACGGCTCTCACGTCTCAGAGAGGCTTTCTTTGTGTTCCAGATGTACTTCAACACGGCTCTCACGTCTCAGAGAGGCTTTCTTTGTGTTCCAGATGTACTTCAACATGGCTCTCACGTCTCAGAGAGGCTTTCTTTGTGTTCCAGATGTACTTCAACACGGCTCTCATGTCTCAGAGAGGCTTTCTTTGTGTTCCAGATGTACTTCAACACGGCTCTCACGTCTCAGAGAGGCTTTCTTTGTGTTCCAGATGTACTTCAACACGGCTCTCATGTCTCAGAGAGGCTTTCTTTGTGTTCCAGATGTACTTCAACACGGCTCTCACGTCTCAGAGAGGCTTTCTTTGTGTTCCAGATGTACTTCAACACGGTGCTGACGGACTCGGCCAAGCTGCTGAAGCCTCTGCTGGTGTTCTCCTTCGTCATGCTGGCCATCCTGGCCGGGCTGACCCGGATCATCCAGTTCAGGAACCATCCTGCGGACGTCTACTGTGGCTGGCTGCTGGGGTCGGCCATCGCTGTGTACCTGGTAACACCGTGAACCAGTCCCAACCAGTCGGCTGATAGATACACCGAGTAGCTCACAGGGGGGGTGCAGACGGCCGTGCACCAATCGTGTAGGAGAACCACCGTGTGGTTGGCTTGGTCTTGGTTACTGTATAACCCACAGGAGCCGCTCTGTAGCAGACATGGATCTACTGTACCATGAGAACTAAGACCGTTCCTTATGTTCAGGTGATGAAACACTAGTTCATATGATCAGATCCCATACCACAAACTCTAGTTAAACATTATATATCTACCTTGTTCATGATTTCCTGTTTCCATATTGTCTAATAGTTTTTAACCTAATTATTTCATACTTAAATGATAACCGGCTCAGACCGGCCCTCAGATGAAAATATTCTTTCCCAATGAAGCTGTTAATAAACAAAACAGTTATGTATTAGCACCACATCTTGAAATATGTTAATTCTGATATGTTCACATTCAAAGAAAATGAAGTAGTTATAATCTTCTCTAATATCTGCTCCCCCAACCCGCCACATGTCTCAGGAACACATTCATCCACCGATCCCAGCTCGATGCATGACGAGTCATCCTGATGATGCAGACGCTTACTGGACTGAGTTCTGACGGACAAGGACACAGACATGGACTTTTAGAATGAGAATGTGTGTGTGACGGACCGGAAGTACCCAGAACCGAGAGTCAGCTGCTTCAGGAGACCCGGTCCTGGTTGGCCCGGGGTCTCCTGAAGCAGCTGCGGGGGTCGAGGATGCAAAACCTCTGGCACGGAGGAGTTCGGGGAGCCGCTGGTTGAAGGACTTTGGGTCGGCCTCGAGGAGGTTCTGGCAAACCGTCCGACGGCTCAGGAAGGGAAAGCAGGGCCGAGCCAGGATGTTCTCAGCAGGGGGGGGGTCTCACCCGTCTCCCTGGCAGAGCACCCTAAGGTGCTCTAACGGCTCCTTGGTGGCACCGGGGGACGAGATCCACCTGAGAGGCTGAAGACACTGGACATGGTGGACTGTCTTTATGACACGCATCTTCATGGGGTCAGGACCATGGGGTCAGGATCATGGGGTCAGGACCATGGGGGTCAGGAACATGAGGTCAGGAACATGAGGGTCAGGAACATGGGGTCAGGATCATGAGGGTCAGGATCATGGGGGTCAGGATCATGAGGGTCAGGATCATGGGGTCAGGACCATGGGGGTCAGGAACATGAGGTCAGGAACATGAGGGTCAGGAACATGGGGGTCAGGATCATGGGGGTCAGGATCATGAGGGTCAGGATCATGGGGTCAGGAACATGGGGTCAGGAACATGAGGGTCAGGAACATGGGGGTCAGGACCATGTGGTCAGGATCATGAGGGTCAGGACCATGGGGTCAGGAACATGGGGTCAGGATCATGAGTCAGGAACATGGGGTCAGGAACATGGGGTCAGGAACATGAGGTCAGGACATGGGGGTCAGGAACATGGGGTCAGGAACATGAGGGTCAGGAACATGAGGGTCAGGAACATGGGGGTCAGGATCATGAGGGTCAGGATCATGGGGGTCAGGATCATGAGGGTCAGGATCATGGGGTCAGGAACATGGGGTCAGGAACATGAGGGTCAGGACCATGGGGTCAGGAACATGGGAGTCAGGACCATGTGGTCAGGATCATGAGGGTCAGGACCATGAGGGTCAGGATCATGAGGGTCAGGATCATGGGGTCAGGAACATGGGGGTCAGGAACATGAGGGTCAGGAACATGGGGGTCAGGAACATGGGGTCAGGAACATGAGGTCAGGACATGGGGGTCAGGAACATGGGGTCAGGAACATGAGGGTCAGGAACATGGGGGTCAGGAACATGGGGTCAGGATCATGAGGGTCAGGATCATGGGGGTCAGGATCATGGGGGTCAGGAACATGAGGTCAGGAACATGAGGTCAGGAACATGGGGGTCAGGAACATGAGGTCAGGAACATGGGGGTCAGGAACATGAGGTCAGGAACATGGGGGTCAGGAACATGGGGTCAGGAACATGGGGTCAGGAACATGGGGGTCAGGAACATGGGGGAGAGTGTGCTGAACTATCGTGGTCTCTCACTACTCAGCCTCCCGGGAAAGTTTATGCCAGAGTGATGAGAGGAGCTCCGACCGCTGGGGGAACCTCAGATTCAAGACCAGCAGTCTGGATTCCGTCCCGGTCTTGGAACTGTGGACCAGCTCTTTAGCCACCAAGACTACTGGGGGGGGGGGGGTCCTGGGAGCCCAACCAGTCTACATGTGCTTTGTGCACTTGGAGAAAGCCTTGGACCGGGTCCCTCAGGGTTGTTGTGGAGAAGATAGAGAGAGATGGAGGATGAAGGGGAGAGAAGACCTCTGGACACCCCTCCAGCTGTACACAATGGAACAGTCCAGTTATCCAGGCCAGTCTACTGAGCAGGTGAGCTGCAGCGGTGCTGTCTTTGTCAGAAGGATGTTAAAGGAATCTAAAGTGTCTCTACCTCCTTCATCCCGGTGTTACACCACCTTCCCTTGGCCAGGTGGAGGTTATGGCTCCCTCCAGCCCTCAGTGCCCTCCCCCTGTTAGAGGTGTGAGCACATCCACCAGGTCCTGCTGTCTCATTGGGTTTGGGTAGCTCAGCAGGCCGGTGGTGCAGACGTCCTCCGCGTGACTCGGTGGACTCGGTGGACTCGGTGACTCGGTGACTCGGTGGACTCGGTGGACTCGATGACTCGGTGACTCGGTGGACTCGGTGACTCGGTGACTCGGTGACTCGGTGGACTCGGTGACTCGGTGACTCGGTGGACTCGGTGACTCGGTGACTCGGTGGACTCGGTGACTCGGTGACTCGGTGGACTCGGTGACTCGGTGGACTCGGTGACTCGGTGGACTCGGTGGACTCGGTGACTCGGTGACTCGGTGGACTCGGTGGACTCGGTGACTCGGTGACTCGGTGGACTCGGTGACTCGGTGGACTCGGTGACTCGGTGACTCGGTGGACTCGGTGGACTCGGTGACTCGGTGGACTCGGTGACTCGGTGGACTCGGTGACTCGGTGGACTCGGTGACTCGGTGACTCGGTGGACTCGGTGACTCGGTGACTCGGTGACTCGGTGGACTCGGTGACTCGGTGGACTCTGTGACTCGGTGACTCGGTGGACTCTGTGACTCGGTGGACTCTGTGACTCGGTGGACTCGGTGACTCGGTGACTCGGTGACTCGGTGACTCGGTGGACTCTGTGACTCGGTGGACTCGGTGACTCGGTGACTCGGTGGACTCGGTGACTCGGTGACTCGGTGACTCGGACTCGTGACTCGGTGACTCGGTGACTCGGTGACTCGTGACTCGGTGACTCTGTGGACTCTGTGACTCGGTGGACTCGGACTCTGTGACTCGGGACTCGGTGACTCGGTGGACTCTGTGACTCGGTGGACTCTGTGACTCGGTGGACTCTGTGACTCTGTGACTCGGTGGACTCTGTGACTCG
The DNA here is from genome assembly GCF_029220125.1 of Pseudoliparis swirei. Classification (NCBI taxonomy): domain Eukaryota; kingdom Metazoa; phylum Chordata; class Actinopteri; order Perciformes; family Liparidae; genus Pseudoliparis; species Pseudoliparis swirei. The sequence continues at coordinate 24,312,661 of NC_079395.1, read as the reverse complement.
GTGGACTCGGTGGACTCGGTGGACTCTGTGACTCGGTGGACTCTGTGACTGTGACTCGGTGGACTCTGTGGACTCGGTGGACTCTGTGACTCGGTGACTCGGTGGACTCTGTGACTCGGTGACTCTGTGACTCGGTGGACTCTGTGGACTCTGTGACTCGGTGACTCTGTGACTGTGACTCGGTGGACTCTGTGACTGTGACTCGGTGGACTCTGTGACTCGGTGGACTCTGTGACTCTGTGGACTCGGTGGACTCTGTGACTCTGTGACTCGGTGGACTCTGTGACTCAGTGACTCTGTGACTCTGTGACTGTGGACTCGGTGACTCTGTGACTCGGTGACTCTGTAGACTCTGTGACTCAGTGACTCTGTGACTCTGTGACTGTGACTCGTGACTCTGTGACTCTGTGACTCTGTGACTCGGTGGACTCTGTGACTCGGTGGACTCGGTGGACTCTGTGACTCGGTGACTCGGTGGACTCGGTGGACTCTGTGACTGTGACTCGGTGACTCGTGACTCTGTGGACTCTGTGGACTCTGTGACTCGGTGACTCTGTGGACTCTGTGACTCGGTGACTCTGTGGACTCTGTGACTCTGTGGACTCTGTGGACTCGGTGACTCGGTGACTCTGTGGACTCTGTGACTGTGACTCTGTGACTCTGTGGACTCTGTGACTCTGTGGACTCTGTGACTCGGTGACTCGGTGGACTCTGTGACTCGGTGGACTCTGTGGACTCTGTGACTCGGTGACTGTGGACTCGGTGGACTCGGTGACTCTGTGGACTCTGTGACTGTGACTCGGTGGACTCTGTGGACTCTGTGACTCGGTGACTCTGTGGACTCTGTGACTCTGTGACTCTGTGGACTCTGTGGACTCTGTGACTGTGACTCTGTGACTCTGTGGACTCTGTGGACTCTGTGACTCTGTGGACTCTGTGGACTCTGTGACTGTGACTCTGTGACTCTGTGGACTCTGTGACTCTGTGGACTCTGTGACTCTGTGGACTCTGTGGACTCGGTGACTCGGTGGACTCTGTGACTCTGTGGACTCTGTGGACTCTGTGACTCTGTGGACTCTGTGGACTCGGTGGACTCTGTGACTCGGTGGACTCTGTGACTCGGTGGACTCTGTGGACTCTGTGACTCGGTGACTCTGTGGACTCGGTGGACTCGGTGACTCTGTGGACTCTGTGACTGTGACTCGGTGGACTCTGTGGACTCTGTGACTCGGTGACTCTGTGGACTCTGTGACTCTGTGGACTCTGTGGACTCTGTGACTGTGACTCGGTGGACTCGGTGACTCGGTGGATGTTGTGGTGCGTGAGTCCTCCCACACGGCTTCAGCCTGCTGCCCACACACAGCAGGACGAGCACAGCAAGCTGCTGCAGGAGGCTCTGGAACATCCACCGGCTCTCGGCGTGTCCTCCTCTGTCCTCACACTGAGGGCTCCTGCTCTGGCCTCGGGGCTGCAGCCTGAATCAGAGGCCCCTAGTGCTCTGGGGTTCTGCTCTGCCTGTGGTCACGTCCATGACTAAGTGTCACCAGTGGTATCACAATATGGTGGGAGCCATGTTTTGTGTTTGTTTGGCGCCACCTGGAGGACTGAAGAATGAAACAGATGTCAACCTCTGATTGGTCTGGACTGTAGCTTTAAGATAACGCTGCCACCAAGTGAACTCACAATATGACTGGAGAGCCCATCAATGTGTTCAACATTCACCACATGCATCATGACGGGTTGTTCCTGGCCGATGTGAGGTCAAAGGTCAGGGATGTCACATGTCTACAGATTGTAAAGCCAACAGAGGCAAAGTTGTAATTTTGGGCTCTTCACTAAATAATGTCATGTCCTTTCTTTCCTCCACTGGGAGTGTGTTGCAGTCTGAAGTTGTTGTCCTGGTCTAGCAGCTCACATACGCTCCAGCATCAAGCACCACACAAGCAGCAGCACTCTCCACAAGTTCCCTCCTGGAACCCAGAAGTCTAGTCGGCACCGTGTGACCAGGCTGCTACCGCTGGACTCTGATCCAGGCTCTGTTCCCTCGGCACACAGAGGAGAAGTCTATCTTCCGGCTTAAAGGGTCCTCTAACCCTAACCATGGTGATGTTCCTCCGGGCTTAAAGGGTCCTCTAACCCTAACCATGGTGATGTTCTTCCGGCTTAAAGGGTCCTCTAACCCTAACCATGGTGATGTTCTTCCGGCTTAAAGGGTCCTCTAACCCTAACCATGGTGATGTTCCTCCGGGCTTAAAGGGTCCTCTAACCCTAACCATGGTGATGTTCCTCCGGGCTTAAAGGGTCCTCTAACCCTAACCATGGTGATGTTCCTCCGGGCTTAAAGGGTCCTCTAACCCTAACCATGGTGATGTTCCTCCGGGCTTAAAGGGTCCTCTAACCCTAACCATGGTGATGTTCCTCCGGGCTTAAAGGGTCCTCTAACCCTAACCATGGTGATGTTCCTCCGGGCTTAAAGGGTCCTCTAACCCTAACCATGGTGATGTTCCTCCGGGCTTAAAGGGTCCTCTAACCCTAACCATGGTGATGTTCCTCCGGGCTTAAAGGGTCCTCTAACCCTAACCATGGTGATGTTCCTCCGGGCTTAAAGGGTCCTCTAACCCTAACCATGGTGATGTTCCTCCGGGCTTAAAGGGTCCTCTAACCCTAACCATGGTGATGTTCCTCCGGGCTTAAAGGGTCCTCTAACCCTAACCATGGTGATGTTCCTCAGCCTGAGGAGAGGCCTGTTGTCCATCAGCTCCTCTCGGTCTGAACAGAACCCAGTCCCTCCTCTGGTATGGATGATTGTATTCCTGCCGTCCTGACTCCAGTAACCAGGTGAACAGAGCGGAGTGCTGCTGCATGTGCTGCCGTCACCATGGTTACATCGTGCATCACCTGCCATCAGTACCTCATAATACCCAGTAGGGTAGCAGCAACCCCCTCAGCATACTGCATTGAAGAGGCTTCGTGCTTCCTTAGTCCAGAGGAGCCCTGTGTTGTGTGAGCCGAGCCTCATGGTGTGGTGGAGGTGAAGCTCACCTGATGGAGGAGAACCTGTCCTCAAGTGGGCCGGACCCGTAGAATCACGGCATAATAACTAAACATAACGGCAGCTTCAGATCCTTTGATTGTTTTCTTGGTTTTACTTTGGTCCAACTCCAACTCCACCAACTCCTCCAACTCCACCAACTCCTCCAACTCCACCAACTCCTCCAACTCCTCCAACTCCACCAACTCCACCAACTCCTCCAACTCCACCAACTCCACCAACTCCTCCAACTCCTCCAACTCCACCAACTCCTCCAACTCCACCAACTCCTCCAACTCCTCCAACTCCACCAACTCCACCAACTCCTCCAACTCCTCCAACTCCACCAACTCCACCAACTCCTCCAACTCCACCAACTCCTCCAACTCCACCAACTCCACCAACTCCACCAACTCCTCCAACTCCTCCAACTCCACCAACTCCTCCAACTCCACAAACTCCTCCAACTCCACCAACTCCTCCAACTCCTCCAACTCCACCAACTCCTCCAACTCCTCCAACTCCTCCAACTCCTCCAACTCCACCAACTCATAGTGGCGATGAACGTTTCATTCTTTCAGCAGTGAAACATGCTGTGAACACCAAACACACCTTTCACACTCACTCCGTGGATAAATGGGAGGAGGACCGTTTTTCAAGGAGCAGTCTCCGCTCTGCGCCCTCTTTCCGCTCAATGAGGACGCCGAAGCACGTCATGCTGAAATCGGGCAGAATGTCCAGTTAGCTCTGGGCTAGCTGTAGCCCACGTGCTCAGGCCCGGTAGAAACAGTGATCTTGCTGAGCAGAATTGCTTTTGCGACAGCAGTTATTTTCATAGAAAAATTGAAGCTCATTTTTTTTATGCTTTGCAAAATCTAAATCATCTCGCGGGCAGCTTAAACCCGTTCACGGGCCTGATCCGGGCCGCGGGTACGTCTGACACACAATTTACACTGGCCATTATCCTCCAACTTTAAAAATATACATTAAATGTACTTTTGATAATAATCAGGTAATTACATCCCTCCACAAGTGAAACCAATCCATTTGATAGATGGTGGCATTTAAACCCTGTGATTAACTCTGTTTTATGCTCAATATGTGTCTTTTCCTAAAGCCCTCTGCTTCTGTTCCTGTAAAACATGAACACATGTAACCAGTCCTAAAGACACATTCATGTGGTTGGGTCTGTCTAGCCCCGACCATCACACAGCATGACCCTGCTCTAGAATGAGAACCTGTGGGTGGAACGTAGGAGGAGATGTGTGTCTGATGTTCAGCTCGTAAAACTGAAAACAAACAATGTGGATGTAGCGTCAGATGAGCTTGCCCCTCCAAAGGTCAAAGGGGTCAAACTGTGTGATGCTGGTGTCTTGGCTCCGGTGTGTCTGACTGTGTGCTTGTGTGCAGGGTGTCTACGCCGTGGGGAACTTCCACCCCAGTGAGGATCGGTCAAGATGTCGAGCGCCTGCCCCGACCCTGAGAGAGCCCCCCCCTTCTTCCCTACCCAACGTCAGCCAATCAGCGATAAGCAACAGCCACCAAGGTAAAACCACCACGCTATAGATTACATCACCCTGTGATGGTAGCCACACCAATATATTTACATCAAAAGGAAAGTGCCAACAGTTTGGGAATGCTGATGAGTCCCATTGAGTCCAATGCACTGAAACACAACAACAACATCATAGGAGAACATGCTCGTTGGCCCTGAGGCAGAGATGTACGGTCAGAGGTCTCTGCTGGACATCATTCATTCTGACCTCAAACATAAAGTGTGGCCCTAGTGGGTGCTGGGAGAGGTGAAGAGTTCTGACTCGGTCTGGATCCCACTGTTGATGAAAACTTATTTTAAAGTTACATTTGTAATTGTTCATATCGTCCTTGAGGACAGTCTTTCCATTAACGTTAGGGGAAGTTCCATCAGGAGTGGAGCACCCTGTAGGCTCAGGGGAAGGTCCCTCAGGACACACAATAGACCCAGAAACCGATTGAGGCTCTGGAGTCATGGGAACATCTGTGGACTAATCAGGTCCAAAGCCTGGCTCCAACAACATGGCGTTGCATCCATGCGTCCTTTGGCCTGTGGTGGTCTTTGAAGTCCATTAACGACGAGAGCAGCCGTTACCTGAAGTCCCCTCAGAGGACACCGAGCTCATGATGGCCACAGGAAAAAGGCTCCATAGAGCAACCCCAACAACCCCAGAGTCTCAAGGTCACAGGTCACATAAATAATGAACTTGATGAATTCATGTTTTAAAAGCATAAAGAAAACTAAACAAGTTTGGTTTACATTTAACGGCTCATCAAGTACAGAATGTCTAAAGTGCTTCAGTCTCTTAGGGACTTGTGAGCAGATTCTTCATCGTGTGCAGCAGGCCACCTCAAGACCAACGGCCTGTTCCTCTCCTGCAGGGACACACAGCAACACGACTGTTATCAGCATTCACACACCTGTTTCAAACCCAGTGAAGATTCATATCATATGTAGCCCATTCATCAAATCTAAATGCTGCACTAGAAACCAATTTGTCTTAACAGCTTCCTACAGGAAATTAGTAGCTTGTATTTTCTCAATTTCATTCACAGCAAACAAACTGCATCATATGGAGTGGATGCCCTGACACAACACTATCATAGTGTATCTGTTTGGGAAATAAAACATCAGACTAGTGTACTCACCAAATAGTTGATTCTCTATTTGCAATACTGGAGCTAGATCTGGCTGCTGGCCACCATAAAGACCTTGATTCTGAAGTCCTTCAGACACGACATTTGACCCCAGCAGTCGGCAAAGAGTCCATGTCCCACCTCTTGGACTTCATGGTGCCCATCTGTTACTGTCCTGGAGCCCCCCCACAAAGAAGCAGCAGCACTTCCTAACACATTAAACACATGCAATAAAACAACTGTTATACGGTCATAATCTGACAAAAATCACTCATATTCACTTTTTATAGCTTGAATATTTCTAGAAATTGGTTCAGATTCTCTCTGAATCTCTGTATAGTGTTATCCAACACTTTAACATTAAACATAAAGTCCTAAGCTGTATTCCCTTATTTTTAAAGACAATACACTAAGTGTGTCTTGCTACTTCAGAGGGCATATGTCCAAAAACGGTCATTTCATATCAATTCTAGTTTCTACAGGAACCTTATGATCAAATATGGTGCCTACATTTTTCATGCCGTAATTTCACTCATTTGACTAAGTCCTCCACAAACAACACGCATGTAATCACTCAGCACAACCTTCAAGCATAGCATGTGTGCGTTTCCGAAATTGTAGAGCAGCGGTTCCCAAACTTTATAGGCCACGCACCCCCTTCTACATCCCGACCGGGTTCATGCACCCCCAATCCCCCACACCTTAAAAAAAACGCAACAGAATGCAGGGCTCTGACGGGGGGGGGGGGGGGGGGTGCTAGTGACTTTGACTTTTTCTTTGCTCCGAGAAGAGTTCTTTGCTCCGTCCCGATGCGCGCAGACCGGCGTCGGAGCTCTGCGGCGACCACGATCGACGTATTGAGCACCCCTGCATTCAAACATTAAATAGCCGAGAGTTTTTTTCAGCGTGAGAAATACGATGTGTGGTGGGAGTGCGGGAGTTAAGACCGAAATGCGTGAGTCTCACGCTCAATGCATGAGACTTGATAGCCCTGAGAATGTTTAATATTAATTATTACACCATTAGACCACCATTACATTTTTCCTCTCGCGCACCCCTGGGGGTGCGCGCACCATACTTTGGGAATCCCTATTGTAGAGAGTCAAGCTGCAAAATCGTCTTTTCTGGGACTCGACAAAAGGAGAAAATCAAACTCGCACCTGGTCTCTGCTGATTGGTCAAATGCCACAGAGGCGGGTGCAGTGACATCGGGTGATCTCTGCTGATTGGCTGGCTGAAGTCCATATGATTATTGAACTCGCTGAGAAGGACATCGTTAGTACAGCGGGCGGAAGTGCCCATGTGTGGCCTAAATCTGGACGTCTGGTCCCCCTACACACCACACGAGGTCAATGATGTGTAGTCCAGCCAGTCTTCACTCTTCACCTGGAGCAAACACCTGCTGCCCTAAAGGGGGGAGAAGGCAAGGCGGACCTTGGGAACCAGCTGAGATCACCCTCTGACCTGACATCTGGTCAGTGCCAAGTGGTCAAGCCTAAGCTCACTGTTGCTTGAGGAGACCAGACGGAGGAAACCAGGTAGGACGACCTGGTGGAGGAGCCATGGGTCAACAGTGGAAGAGGGATGAAGGGGATTTAAGTCTCGTGAGAATAACAGGTATTTAAACAAAAGCCAGCAACGATCTGGAGTGCTTACCAAGGTAGCAGAAAGGTGCTCCAGATGTGCATCAAAGAGAGTTGTGGAGTGTAGGTTATACATGGACTCAAGCCAGGGCTTTACTGACCCCAGTGGGGTAGCTTCAGTGAAGGTGTCTGAAGCCTTGAAACACAAGATTGTTTAAACTACTGGTCTTGTGTCCCAGTGCATCTGAAGATGATCCACGTTCAAGGAGAAGCTGAGATTCTCTGACTTTAAGGCCCTCCTTAAGGCTCAAAGACTAGTGGAATGCACCAACTCCAGAAGGTTAATGACTTCTGGGTGAGCCAGAGTATTCTTCAAATGGTCAGCAAGAATCTGGTGAACTAATGGCATGTTACCGTGTAAACATGGCCACGTGGTAAGGACTTGCCTGTACAAGGGCCAGTACAATGAGCGGGAAGCCACAGATACGACTGCAGCCATGAACCGGATACCAGACTCGTGATCCATTCCCTCCAGTGGACCCACCTTTTGAATTGCTTCCGTCAGGAAGTGACCTGGGACTTCATTGGTATCTTTCCAATGAGTGCACTAACTTCACATCATCCCCCTCTCCCCTTTATCCATCTACAGGTCACCGCTCCCTGGCTCCCAGCCAACCAGAGCCCATCATCACGAGGACCTCCTCCCACACTTTATCCCCCAACCAACCAGAGCGCATCCTGAAGCGCAGCGCCTCCTACCGAGAGCCGTCCCTGTCCAATCTGAAGCGAGCCAGTGCCGAGGTGGAGGTGATCACCCCATCCAGTCCCCTGGGTAACCATGACAACATGATGACCTTCAGCAGCAGCACACTGCCCAGGTACATGGTGTTGGTCTTTATCCACAGGTTTGAGAAGTTGAGAATCAGAAGGAACATAAATGGTGCTTCAGGGTGAAAAGCTGACTGATGACTCAGCAGTAATGTCCCACACAGTGACTCAGCCAACCTCCATCGGCTCTGGCATAGATACACATGGTGACTGAGCGGCTGGTCTGGTTGAATGGAGGAAATATCATAATGACAATCTTAAATAAGCTTTACAACCAGAACATTTATCAGAGTCGCTCCTTCATATCTGACATCATATTCAATGCCTCATATTGATAATTGGCCTCTGACCATGTCGGTAGTGACAGCCGGAGACTGGAAGCTTTCTGCTTTCTGTTCTTACATTTGTGCCGTCCCGTGAACTCCTTATCTCAGGCACGCCTGAAAGCAATTTCTTGGCAGCATGAACTGATTATTATGTGATGGTGAGGCATCATAGGTCAAGGTCACTGTGAACTCAAATCCATCCCATGCGTTTACTCAATTTACTGATTATTGATAGGACAACATGAATGAGGCGAAGACAGTTTGGATAGACCTAGATAATAATAATAATAATTAAAGCTGCAAGCAGCGATGAACGGAGTCCTCTTTCCCGCTTCGCACGTCGGGGGTGCCGGCCGGATGCCAGACCCCTCGGCCGAGAACGCATGCACAGCGTTCGGGTGTTTGACCGTTTGTCACGCGACAATGATTTTACTTTGCTAGTCGGTGGCGCTTTGACTCTGAGTGAAAAAAGGCTTGTTGATATCCTCAGGCCGTGAATTCTACGAAGCATGAGAAGTTTGGAGCAGATTCGAGCGGTCCATTGTAGCCAGCAGGGGGCGCTGTGACAATTTGAACATATACATGCATCACGTGTATCCACGTGAAGTCTTGACCTTGTCATGTAAATTACATGTGAATGTGATGCTTTTTAGGCTGATTTGCTTTGGCCACTCGGTGGCGCTATGACTAGAATTTTAAATTAGCATATGGATGTCTTCAGGGTCAGTATGTGATGACATACGAGGAATATGGAGCAGATTGGATAATGTATGGCTGAGTTACATCATCTTACATGTTAATGGCGAATGGCGTTTCTTTGCCGGTCCGGAGAACGCACAAACTTTAATATTTTTTTAATCTTTCAAAGATTTTTCAAGACAAAGATCTCAAGACTATACTGGCCTAGTTTGGAATGAATCGGGTTTAAACTCTAGGAGGAGTTAACTGTTTAACAACCCCTAAAAACATGAAAAAAGGCCAAAAAGGCATATTTTGAGGGATTGATTGTAGCGCCCCCTAATGCTCAAATATTATGAAAAAATTAAGGTAGGTTAAGTGTGTCCTTGTGAACATAGGCTACCAATTTGGTGAAGATAGTCAAAGTGATTTGGAAGTAAGGTGTCTTTATATATTAGGCCACACCCCTTGTATGTTCATTGGTCCATATCTTCTGAACGCAATGAGATATTAACAATCTGTGAAGAATATTCCTTTAAATTGAACCAATAATGCACCTCAGAAATGTTGGCATGAATCGGAACAAGCGTTTTGAAGAAAAGTGCAAAAAAACAGTTTTTTACAAAATTCAAAATGGCGGAAAATCTAAGTTGACGTAGCCTATGGTCATAATTATATTTTTTGTAGAGCAGGTCCAAGCGGAGATGTATACTGAATTACGAGTCAATTAGTCATTGAAGGCAAAAAACGTGGGCTTTTCAACGAAAATTCATTCTAGGGGGCGCTATTGAGCCATATTGTCATTCCGAAGCATTTAAATCATATCAGGTAACTACATATTTGACTTTAAATGTGTGTGCCAAGTTTAGTCACGTTTCGAGCATATTAGATTGTTTATTTGTTCACAGCGAAGGATCAAAGTTTGCTGATGCTACGACTCGTCACACTTCAACGTGTCATTACGACCTTCACAGGGAAGCATTATCAAGGTCTTACATCTATTCTGGTATATTTTGAGAGGGATCTGAATAATCTGTGAGGAGAAGGGTAAACAAGTAGAAAACATGTAACTTCCTCTTGCCACGAGGTGGCGCTATGACTATTATTCAAAATTACCATATGGATGTCTTCAGGCTCAGTATGTCATGATATATGAGAAATATGGAGCAGATTACATAATGTATGGGCGAGTTACATCAACTTGGATTTTTATGGCGAATGGTGTTTTTTGATGTTCGACCCACCGCACAAAGTTTAATATTTTTTAAATCTTTCAAAGATTTTTCACGGCAAAGGTCTCAAGATCATAAGGGCCAAGTTTGGAATGAATCGGGTGTAAGCTCTAGGAGGAGTTAACAGTTTTACAACTGCCCAAAACATGAAAAAAGGCTTTAAAAAAGGCTAAAAATGCAGATATTGAGGGATTTATTGCAGCGCCCCCTAATGTTCAAATATTATGAAATGGCAAAGGTCTCAAGATCATACTGGGCAAGTTTTGAATGAATTGGGTGTAAGCTCTAGGAGGAGTTAACAGTTTTACAACTGCCCAAAACATGAAAAAAGGCTAAAAAATGGCTAAAAATGCAGATATTGAGGGATTTATTGCAGCGCCCCCTAATGTTCAAATATTATGAAAAAAATTAAGTAGTTTAAGGGATGCGATATGGACATAGGCTAGCAATTTGGTGAGGATAGGCCAAATACTGTAGAAGTTGTGTGACTTCAAATATTAGGCCACACCCCTTGAATGTTCATTGGTCTATATTCTCTGAATGCAATGAGATATCAACATGATTTTCAGTAGTTATGATGACATTGAACCAATAATGGACCCCAGATATTTTCGGATGAATCGGACAAAGCGTTTTGGAAAAAAGTGAAAAAAATATTTTTGTACAAAATTCAAAATGGCGGAAAATCTAAGGAGGCGCATTTGATGGCCACCATTAACTTATTTGTAGAGCAGGTCCAGGTGAACCTGTATACCAAATTTCAAGTCAATCGGTCATTGTTGAAAAACAGTATTAACTTTCTACCTCAAGGGGGCGCTAGAGAGACAGTTTTTTATAAACAAATACGAAAACTAAAAAATCATAAATTTTTCACGAGTTCTGATATGCGTGTGAAATTTCACTTGGTTGCGGTCTGAGGTGTGCGGCCAGTCGAGGTTTCCGTGGAGAGAAAAATAATAATTCGTAGAAATACAATAGGTTCCTCTACGACGAAGTCGACGAGGACCCTAATAATAATCCTTTGAAAAACAATAGGTTCCTCTACGACGAAGTCGACGAGGACCCTAATAATTAAAACTTATATAGCGCTTGGTGTAAACTGCAACTTGACTGGTTGGCATTTAAACACAAAGTGGTCATTGTAGTTTAAACGTATGTTTAAGGATGAAAGTACCAGAATGTTTACTGAGATTTAATTGAGATTATAAAGTCGTTCAATTTAACTCAGGATATTTTATATAGCCCAATATCACAAATTACAAACTCCCCTCAGAAGGCATTACAATATGTACACATAAACACCTTTGACCTCACATCGGATCAGGAGCAACTCCCAAGAAATACCTCGGTAAAAACAGTAAGAACCCTTCAGGAGAGCAACAGAGGAGGATCCCTCTCCAGGATGGACAGAACAATAGATGTCATGTGACCAGATGAACAATAATTCCGTTCATAATGTTTCTTTGCCCTTCTTCCAGGTCTCACGGAGGCTCCTCATTGGAGGAAGGTCGCATCCCACGCCGCCACGCCTCCATCCACACATCGATGGACTCCACCCGATCCAAACAACTGCTCAGCCAATGGAAGAATAAGAACGACAACAGGAAGCTGTCCCTGCAGGTGATGGATGGAATAAGACCCGCCTCCTCCTCCTCTCCTCAGAGGAACATGGAGCTGCGCTGCTCCTCTGAACCTTCTGCCATGGGCCTGGAGGAGCACCGGGGTGGACTACACCTGCCTTCCCTGATTGCTTTCCAGGAGACCGATCTGCGAGCTGGGGCCCACATCCCCGCTCAGTACATGAAGCTAGCAGCCAGCTCTGTTCCTATGGCCAATCACAACCACCTGACCCATAACGGCAGCACCGGATTGGCTGCTGGAGCCAGAGTGTCTATCCAATCCCGACCTGGATCTTCCCAGCTGGTCCACATTCCTGAGGAGGAACATCTCAACAGCAAGGACCAGGAAAGTGAATCAGAGGACAGCCTGATGGATGGGGGCGGGTCCGTGAGGGAGAAGTGGCTGCGAGTGGCTGAGAAGACCTCCATCCCCTGCAGGCCGCTCAGCGCTGGAGGGCAGCCTCGCCTCATGCAGGTAGTGCTCCAGCCTTTCTATATGTCCGTACAGGGAGGCTTCTGTGACTCACAATAATTGAGTTTAAAATGATAGATATAAGCTAGATGTCACCAAAAATAGAAGTATTTCAAACAAATATGACGTCTCATATTTCTACCAGGCAAGCAGTGAGTGTCAGAATATGAGAAGAATATTTGCTGTCAGCAAAGCCGTGGTCGCAAAAGCCACATGAGTGAGTGACAGCTCAAAGAAGAAGAGGAGGAGAGGAAGAGGAAGCCGTGAGGAACCTCTGCTCCTGCGTAGTTTAGACTCAGATCTTTTCCTTGCTAGCTATCTACAGATGATTGTTTGTTACATTAAGTACACAAACAAATATACACATCAATTATGCGCTAGAATCCATTTTGATGAATTTTTGCAAAAATTAGATAATGAAATGAAAGAATATCTGAAATAGAAAATAAGCCTATTATACTCCAGTATGATAATAAGTATATAGATGACAATGTTAATGTCCTTACGACACCTAACATGTCACCTTTATCCTGACCTCTAAGTCAGTCAAATTCGATATGACTTCCTGAACTGCACACAATACTTTGTAAGCTTGCTGAAGGTACTTTTTGCCTTGGACAACAATGTGTTGACGAATAACTAAAATGGTTATTGAAAAGTAAGAATGTCTGAAAGTGCCTTACATGGTGAAAGCATTGAAACGCTCACACAGAGAAATACACACAGCTCGTTTAGTTGTCATAACTATTCACAACTTAGAGCGTTTCACAGTTTTAATGTAAACATTTGAAAGTTAAATTATGGTCACAGTGTCTGTGAATCAGATAACAGGAAGAAAACATGGACCCAAGCAATGCAACTCCATTGAAAGAGTTTTTAGAATTTTACCATATTTAGTTGAAACCTAAGAATAAAGTATGAACCTTATGTCCCCTTTAAAATTTGCCCGATTTAAATGAATTCCTAAAGACCACTTTCTCCTTTTTTTCCCATAGATGGGTTCGACTGAGTTTATAAACATAGTGCCAGCTGCTGAATAAACTACGTAGCCTATTTAAACCACTGCAGTTTATGGAGACTGGGCTGAATTCTTTATTTTTCTTGTCAAATCTCTTGAAATCTGCTTGAGATCTTGATTAACACTTTGATTATAATGGCAATGCTTGTGGACAGCTGCAGTTATCGCCTCGTTGTAAAGGTTCCTTGTTCTTCCAACAAGAAGAGGAGTTAAACGTCTCACGCCACTGTCCTCCTATTCCAGGTGATAGCCTTATCCAAACAGCAGGGTCTGCTTCACTCTGCTCGGTCTGAGGATGGAGGAAGCACCGTCAGCTGCACTGGATCCATTCGGTACCGAGCCCTGACCGACCAGGACCCATCACCACCGACCTCCACCACCGGAGCAGTGGGAGGAGGAGGTCTGTACTGCTAATACAATGATGAGTATTGTGATACATAAATATCCGAGCAGGGGGCCGGGCGGGCCGATGGCCTACAGCAAAGACGAGCTCTAGGGACGTAGAACGTCACCTCACTAGCGGGGGAGGAACCGGAGCTGGTGTGGGAGGTGGAGCAGTACCAGCTAGATATAGTTGGGTCACCTCCACGCACAGCACTGGCTCTGGAACCAAGCTCCTGGAGACGGTTGGACTCTGTTCTTCTCTGGAGTTGTCCAGGGTGAGAGGCGCCGGGCGGGAGTGGGGATACTCACTAGGTCCCGGCTGAGATGCTGCGGTGTTGGAGTTTTCCCCGGAGAACCAGAGGGTCGCCTCCCTGAGCCTCCGGGTGGGGGAGTAAGGCTCTAACTGTTTGTGCTCATGCACCAAACAGCAGTTCAAAGTTTCCGGCCTTCTTGGAGTCAGTTGTCCTGAAAAGGGTCCTACTCACTCCAGAGTTCTCCTGGGAGACTTCAACGCTCACGTGGGCAACGACCGAGAAACCTGGAGGGTGATCGGGAGGAACGGCTTCTGATCTGAACCGAGCCGTATTCTGTTATTGGACTTCTGTGCTAGCCACGGCTTGTCCAAAACCACCACCAAGTTAGAACATAAGGGGGCTCATAAGTGGACCTGGTACCACAACACCTGAGGCCGGAGATCAATGATCGACTTTGTAATCGTATCATCTGATCTGCGTATGTCTTGGGCACTTGGGTGAAGAGAGGAGCAGAGCTGTCAACTGATCACCAGCTGGTGGTGAGTTGGATCAGATGGCGGGGGAGTCGGTTAGAAAGACCTGGCAAGCCCGAACGTGGAGTGAACTGGGAACTTCAGGTGGAGGACCCTGTCCAGGAGGTCTTCAACTGAACCTCTCACACATCCCGAGGGAGGTTGGGGACATGCAATCCGAGTGGACCATGTTTAAAGCCTCTTTTGTGGAAGCGGCCGATAGGAGCTGTGGTTGGAATGTCATCTTGGCGGAATGAACCCGGTGGTGGACACCCGGGATCAGGGAAGAAGGAGGCCTTTTGGACCTGGTTGGCTGAAGCAGCTGACAGGTACCGGCAAGCAGTGGTCATGAATGCAAAAAAACTCGGGCTTGGGAGAAGTTTGGGGAGGCCATAGAGAAGTACTTTTAGTTGGCCTCTAGGAGGTTCTGGCAAACCATCTGCCAGCCCAGGAAGGGAAAGCAGGGCCGACCGCAAAATGTTTTCAGCAGGGGGGTGGGAGCTGCAGACCCGGACGGGGGACATCGCAGGACGGTGGAAAGAACACTTTGAGGAACTCCTAAATCCAGCCAACATGTCCAATGGAGAGAGGGCAGCGCCTGAAGACTTGGCCCCTAAGGTTGTCGAAAAGCTCCTTGGTGACAAGGCTGGATGAGATCCGCCCTGAGATGCTGAAGGCGCTGGACATTGTTGGGCTGTCTTGGCTGACTCGCCTCTTCAATGTTGCATGGGGGTCAGGAACAGTGCCCTTGGACTGGTAGACCGGGGTGGTGGTTCCCATTTTCAAAAAGGGGGACGGATCGTGTGCTGAACTATCGTGGTATCACACTACTCAGCCTCCCGGAGAAAGCTTATGCCAGAGTGCTGGAAAGAAGCTCCGACCGTTGGTCGAACCTCAGATGCAAGACCAGCAGTGGGGATTCCGTCCCGGTAGTGGAACTGTGGACCAGCTCTTTAGCCTCGTAAGACTACTGGGGGGTCCTGGGAGTTTGCTCAACCAGTCGACATGTGCTTTTTGAACTTGGAAAATGCTTTTGACTGGGTCCCTCTATGTTTTTTGTGTGGTGTGCTGCAGGAGTATGGGGTTCCGGACTTGTTGCAACAGGTCATCTATTCTCTGTATTCCTACAGTAAGACCTGTGTTGGTATTCTCTGCAAGTCCGACACGTTATTGGTGGGTGTTTGCCTCCGCCAGGACTGCCCTTTATCACCGGTCCTGTTTTTGATTTTCATGGACAGGATATCTAGGCGCAGCCTGTGGGGAGCAGTTCAGGTTTGAGGGTGAAGCAGGTCAGGTTTGGGGGTCTCTGGATCGCCTCTCTGCTGTTTGCAGATGATGTGGTCCTGTTGGCATCCTCAGACCATGACCTCCGGCATTCACTGGGATGTTTTCAGCCAAGTGTGAAGCGGCGGGATGAGTGTCAGCGCCTCCAATTCTAAGGCCATGGTGCTCTGATGGAAAACGGTGGATTGATCCTCCAGATGGGGCGGAGTGCCCCAAGCGAAGGAGTTAAAGTATCTCGGGGTCTTGATCGGCAGGTGGATCGGCAGGGGGATCAGTGCGGCTTCAGCAGTAAAACAGGAGCTGCACCGGACCGTCTGGTGAAGAGAAGCTGAGCTGAAAGCCAAAGCTCTCAATTTACTTGTCGGTCCAACCCTCAACCCTAGGGCTCAGCCTTAGAGATAGGGTAAGGAGCTCAGAAGGGAGCTTGGAGTCGAGCCGCTACTCCTTTAGGTCGAAATGAGTCTGCTGAGGTGGTTCGGTCATCTAATTTGGACGTCTTCCGGACACCTCTCTTTAGAGGTGTTCCAGGCATGTCCAACTGGGAGGAGACCCTGGGGAAGACCAGGACAAGCTGGAGGGATTACATCTCCCAAGGGCAGGAAGTCATAAAGTATTGGAGAGACGCACAAAGGCATTGTGGATTTTGTTTTATCCAGGATCAGAAGATTGATGGATATCAATTTCCCCTCTGTGCACCCAGCACGGTTATACACCTAGGAATGATTTACCTTGGCATGTTGAGACAAGCGCTGGCTTAGTTCTGTACTTCCCAGCAAAAGACTGAATAAGGTGTAGAGAGTAAGAAGAATAGGATGGACGAGGACAGTATGCAACAGATTTGAACTGATTATTGTAGTAATTAGTATATTCTCAATATTGATAATTTGTCTTCTTCTGTTAGGTTTGGAAAGAAGTGGCAGTATAGTCCGTGTTGACGCCCACCCAGAGTCCAGATCAAACAAACCGGTGGTGAAACCACCGAGCACCGACGGAAGTGGCTCCTGGCGATGGAAGCAACCAGATCAACGCCCTTCGCTCCGACAGTCGGCTTTCGCCCTCAACGAGTTGAACAGACACACCGACAGCTGTGATTCGCTGAGGGATGGAGAGTCAGTGGATGGGCGGAGGAGCGTGACAGGAACCGAAACTGAGAGCGAAGGAGGAGGAGATGGAGGGGGAGAAGGATTGGAAATGGGTGGTGAAGGAGGTGTATACACAAACCACCCACATGTTGTGTACCCCTTACACCCCAATAACCCCAACAACTTCCAGCACCCCAATTTTAACCCCAACAATCCAAACTTTATTAACGCACACTTCAATCCCAACTCGGTCAACTACAACCCCGACTCTGCCAACGCTGCCAACTTCAACCCCAACTCTGCCAATTTCAACCCCAACTTCAACCCCAACTTCAACCCCAACTCTGCCAACTTCAACCCAAACTCTGCTAACTTCAACCCCAACTCTGCCAACTTCAACCCCAACTCTGCTAACTTCAACCCACATTCTACCAACTTCAACCCCAACTCTGCCGATTTCAACCCCAACACGCCCAACTCCAACATGCCATTCCCCCCAACTGCCACCTTTGCTCCTCCCTTCCACCCTCACCCTCAGGCCATCACCACCATCAGGGTCACCCCGGTGGAGGGAACGGCAGTCAGCAGTGACGGTGGCTCGGACTGCCAGTCGGTTGCTTCCTCCAGCCGAGAGTCCACCCTGCGGAGGACAAGTGGCTCCCAGTTCGCCCACGCCCCCGATCGAGGGCCCACCCCCGACCCCCACAATAACCACCGCCTCTGTGACGATGGTAACCGCCTCGACAATGAGAGCAGCAACCGGTTCCACGAAAATCTTAGAAGTTTTCAAGAAAATCCTATCCATCCGAATCACCCCAACAGGCAGTTGCAGGGGATGTATGGCCGTCCCAGCCCAACCCCTCCCCCTACCTTACCACGCCCTTTCCTAAGTCACACTCCACCCCCTACTCTGGGGTTGGCCTATAAAGAATGACACGCCCGGTGTTAGATTAATTCACCTTTACGTGTGATCATGTGTCCATGGCCAGTACAGCATTTCAATGGTGATGCTGCATGGTCCTTTCAGAACTAGAAACTAGAATGGGCCAGAGATGAATTGTATTTGGATTCTCTGTCCACCATCATGGGTCAGCCAACAGAGGAGGCCAAACACATGTCAGCTCATACCACAGCATCTCACCTGGCTAATTAGGGGACACTATGTAACCAATGGAGTCCCCAATCTAATAATTATGAGGTCTTACAAGGAGATGTACCGTAAGCTTATCAAAACGTATTAGCAAGGAGTTCATGATCCTCCTTGGGTCGAAAGCCATAGAGACACAATTAGCCCTGCCCAAAGTCTCCAACTGGCCAGTAAGAACGGACTATAGTCAGGGCCCAACATAAGAGGGAGGAGCTTTAATATCTTTTCTTTTTGATTTATTTTCTTTATCTGGATAAACCCAGGCAATTTTTTGGTAAATGTAATATATTAAGTGCCGTTGCTTCATAGGCACAAGGTAAATGGACTAAATACTGCTGATCCCTTGACTCCACCCCCCACACTCTGTCCAATAGGATTCAGCCTCTCTCCCTGTCTGATTCCTGTATATTACATCATCACAATATGTATACATACAGCATATTCCCAGCTTGTATCCTTTATTCAAACACAGATAACTATATGATACATAGTTTACGATGTACATGCCATTAGATGTACATGACGGTGTTGTACATAGGAATGTGGGCCGCAGTGGGAAGCCACGGGCTCACTGTTTCTTAGTTCATGGATAAGAACAATATCACGGGACATACCTGTTGTTTCAATATAGTTCAACAATCTTTCTGTTTTTTACATGCTGTGATTTAATTGATGTACAGTATCTGCATTATGGTGACTGTTCATTTCAGCATGCGAGTCATCTGAACTCAGTTAGTTTTCTCTCTTTGGTTCATTTTTCTCCCAGTATTACATTTTTGTTTTTATGGCAACTGTTGGGGGGGAAAAGGATCTATAATAATTTTGGCATAAAGTTGTGATATCTTTTAATAAAAGGGTTACATTGTGACCAGACCAAGTTATAGTAATATGCCAAAAAGCCATATTACCTTATTAATATAGTCATAAATATTTGAATAATAAAATGTAATAAAACAAAAGTTTAAAATGTTCATGAATACAGTCGACATTTGATAAATTACAGGCATAATATTGAAATAATAAAAGTAAAATTAATTTTAAAAGACATTACAGTACAAAAAGATTACAATGTAACATGGATTAAGTTTAATTTTAAAATAAGTAACAATACAATAAAGAAATAATATCATTTTATAAAATTTTACAACAAAATAATCAGAACACTACAAGAAAATGTTCTTTTATTTTATGAGAAAATGTCATGACAACACAATTAAAAATGTATATCATGAGATAAAATGTAATATATTCATATTTGAAGAGACCAAAATGTGGCGCAGTTGTTGCAATATTTGAATTAAACTTTGAGTCAAATTGTAACACCCTGTTCTGTTTCTCCTGTGTCTCCTCTGTGTCTTCTCTGTCTTAATTGTCACAGGGTGAGGCTCAGGTGCAGAGAGACAGGCTGGATGCAATATGAATAACAAAAAAATGCACTCTTTAATGAGGCAAAACAGTTTACAAAAAAACAACAAGGTCCAAAAGGGGCAGGCAGAGAATCCAGGTTCAGGGCAGGCGGGGTCAGGGGTCAGGGTCAACAGGCAGAACCAGGAACACGGACCGGACGACGGGAAAAGGGCAAGGAACTTTTGACGATAATCTAACAGGAGACAAAGGAAAGACTGACACAATATACAGGGGGGGAAACAGGTGTACGACATCAGACTAACGAGACAAGAGTGGCTGAGGGCAGGTGCAGGGAATGAACCAATCAAGACAGAGAAGACACAGAGGAGACATAGGAGACACGGAACACAGGAGAAACAACAGGGTGTTACACAAATGACCATTTTTTATTAAATAACGTTGCTGTGGAGGCTTAGAAAACCTCTTTGCTTGGTACAAATACATCAATGCATTAACATTTGATATGGTTTTTAATCAAAATGAATCATTCCCTCTAATATCAAAAACGACTTCACAATTCCACCGTCAGTCCAACAGAATCTATAAATGTAAATAACCTTCAGCCGTACATAGAATATGAATAGTACAACTTTCTGCTCAACATAATTCCTTTTCCCTCACTCATTTATTCTTGTATTTTCGCCCTATATCTGTAATATAGCACACTAACTTTACTTTTGTATATTAATATGTGTTTGCAGTCATGAATTGGAACATTACAATATTTCCACAGCATAAATGTTGGAGAACAAAAAGTGAACTTCCTGTTTCCTGATGACCATAAAGCACACACTGGACCGCCGGTCCTCCGTTACTCTTCATCCGTGGTGAACACTTGGTCCAGAGACCGCCATGTGGACTCAGGTCAGCTGTGTTTGAACGTCTGCTTCCCGTCGGGACCAGAGCCCACCCCCGTGGACGGCTGTGTGGTCCCGGATGGAGGCGTGGTCTGTTATTGCTTCTGTACCGAGCTGAGACGACGATGTCGGAGGATGAGCTGCTGCTAACGGCGTGAAGAAATATGAATATGTTTGTAATAGAGCGGAGAGGACTTTTATTGTAATAGTTGAATTTATTATAGGGAGCGTTTCTTTAATGATATATCAAATGTATCTGGTTCTATGGGCCACTACCTAACCATGGAATACCATGGAGGGCCCTGATTGGTCCACTGACGCTGACTGATGAATGACAAGGTTTCACCAAGGGTCCCTCCGTGAAGACCGGACCATGTTCCACGCTGCAGTCCTTTCTATTGTATCTGGAAGTCAGGACTAAAGTCCTTTTTATACACATGTACCTGTCAATACTACACAGATATGTATTGCGTCATGGAGACAATATTTTGATATAGATGGAGGAGGATATATTTGGCTGTTTGCCACCATAATAATAGATTCTGACATCATAGTGGTGGTGCCTCTATAGAACAAGGTGTGTGTGTGTGAGTATATGCATGTTCAGTCGTGGCTGAGGGCAATATGACTTATGGTTATAGTCCAGAACACGAGATACTAGAGACCGTGAATGTTAGCCTGACTAAGCCCCTCCCCCTTTGCTGGTCTACTGTCTCCTCTGCACACAGTCCAGCCAGGTTGAGCATGCTTTGGTTTTGTTCATGTAATAGTTTGAACTACAACACACATGTTCACATGTTGAGGAAGCACAACATGGGACCACCAGGTGCTCAGATCAGAGGTCTACATATGGACAGGTGGATGTCAGATCAGAGGTCTACATATGGACAGGTGGATGTCAGATCAGAGGTCTACATATGGACAGGTTGATGTCAGATCAGAGGTCTACATATGGACAGGTGGATGTCAGATCAGAGGTCTACATATGGACAGGTTGATGTCAGATCAGAGGTCTACATATGGACAGGTGGATGTCAGATCAGAGGTCTACATATGGACAGGTAGATGTCAGATCAGAGGTCTACATATGGACAGGTGGATGTCAGATCAGAGGTCTACATATGGACAGGTGGATGTCAGGTCAGAGGTCTACATATGGACAGGTAGATGTCAGATCAGAGGTCTACATATGGACAGGTGGATGTCAGATCAGAGGTCTACATATGGACAGGTGGATGTCAGATCAGAGGTCTACATATGGACAGGTGGATGTCAGATCAGAGGTCTACATATGGACAGGTGGATGTCAGATCAGAGGTCTACATATGGACAGGTTGAACAGTGTATATTGTCTGCACATAACGAAGCTGCTTCACCTGAACCAGAACTAACCAGAATACCGTGAATACAGTTATGAATGTAGCGGTCCAGAGGAATGTCGTGGGTAGAATACGCACATGAGCGTTTCACATGAGGTGTTTCCTCTCGTAACCCTGGCCCACAGGTATATCTGTTCTGATAGATGTTGTGCAGTGTTTTCAGACTTGGAGGCGTGTCAGTAGAGTCTCGTGTCAGTGGAGTCTCGTGTCAGCTACAAGGCTACCGCTTTCAGTGACTGTTGTACATTGGCGTGTAGTTCTCTGTGCTTCTAGCTGTGTGTTGCTGGAGCAGGTGAGAGAGCTGTGTCGTGGACATGAGAAGGTATTTTAATGCTTGGATCATCCTTTATTAACCCTCCTGTTACCTTAGGGTCAATTTGACCCCATTCAATGTTTAACGTCGGTATTCTTTCGGGTCAATTTGACCCCAGGCTGTTTTTCACTGTGTCAAACATATAAGAAATATCAACTTTTTTATTTATTTAAAGGGCTATTTAGGTAGTCAACAAACAAACATAAAGTACCTCACACTTAAACTTGGGAAGCAATATTAATTCTAATAATTTTCTGGAGGTTTTAATTGCTGGGGTCAAATTGACCCCGAGGGTAAAATATGTCAGTAAATATAAAGGTAACAGGAGGGTTAAACATTGAATGGGGTCAAATTGACCCGAAGGCAACAGGAGGGTTAAGAAAGGCGTACAATCAAGAGTCAAAGTGTTTACTTCATAACTTCAGCTGGTCCATTACTATCGTGTCTTTAATCTCTGAGTTATACTTGTAAGCGGGTGATTTCTACCTTGGCACATTTGAAATAACAGACGTGTTTGTGGGTTTCATTCCAGAAGTCATCTGGTGAGTAGGAGGACACTCAGTGTCCACGAGAGAGGCGCTGCTCAGTTTAAGAACAACGGTTATGTCATCGTGAGCAGCTCCTGACGGAAAGGGTTCGCCTGGATCAGGATGAGTTTGACCTTCAAACCTCGGGGCATTTGATCACAACTCGTTTGCCCCCTAAACAATACACATTATGTGTATAACTTGATACTGTAATGTAAATGATCATCGGACATGTAGAGGAAGGCAGGTTGAGCCGGCTGGTGGTCCAGTCTCTTCAGTTGGGGAACAAGAGGCTACTGGCCAGAGCTTATGACCTCGTACAAAGGCTATTGTTGTTGTGCTCGCAGCTAAAGCTACACCTGTTGTCACACAGCGATGACCTCATGGTTACAACATGTCACTCTAGTCACATGACATCTATTGTTCATCTAGTCACATGACATCTATTGTTCATCTGGTCACATGTCATCTATTGTTCACCTGGTCACATGACATCTATTGTTCATCTGGTCACATGACATCTATTGTTCATCTGGTCACATGACATCTATTGTTCATCTGGTCACATGACATCTATTGTTCATCTGGTCACATGACATCTATTGTTCACCTGGTCACATGACATCTATTGTTCACCTGGTCACATGACATCTATTGTTCATCTAGTCACATGCCATCTATTGTTCATCTAGTCACATGACATCTATTGTTCATCTGGTCACATGACATCTATTGTTCATCTGGTCTCATGACATCTATTGTTCATCTGGTCACATGACATCTATTGTTCACCTGGTCACATGACATCTATTGTTCATCTAGTCACATGACATCTATTGTTCATCTAGTCACATGACATCTATTGTTCATCTGGTCACATGACATCTATTGTTCATCTGGTCTCATGACATCTATTGTTCATCTGGTCACATGACATCTATTGTTCTACTAGTCACATGACATCTATTGTTCATCTGGTCACATGACATCTATTGTTCATCTGGTCACATGACATATATTGTTCATCTAGTCACATGACATCTATTGTTCATCTGGTCACATGACATCTATTGTTCATCTGGTCACATGACATCTATTGTTCATCTGGTCACATGACATCTATTGTTCACCTGGTCACATGACATCTAGTGTTCATCTGGTCACATGACATCTATTGTTCACCTGGTCACATGACATCTAGTGTTCATCTGGTCACATGACATCTATTGTTCACCTGGTCACATGACATCTATTGTTCATCTGGTCACATGACATCTATTGTTCATCTGGTCACATGACATCTATTGTTCATCTAGTCACATGACATCTATTGTTCACCTGGTCACATGACATCTATTGTTCATCTGGTCACATGACATCTATTGTTCACCTGGTCACATGACATCTATTGTTCACCTGGTCACATGACATCTATTGTTCATCTGGTCTCATGACATCTATTGTTCACCTGGTCACATGACATCTATTGTTCACCTGGTCACATGACATCTATTGTTCACCTGGTCACATGAAATCTATTGTTCATCTGGTCACATGACATCTATTGTTCATCTAGTCACATGACATCTATTGATCATCTGGTCACATGACATCTATTGTTCATCTAGTCACATGACATCTATTGTTCACCTGGTCACATGACATCTATTGTTCACCTGGTCACATGACATCTATTGTTCATCTGGTCACATGACATCTATTGTTCATCTGGTCTCATGACATCTATTGTTCATCTGGTCACATGACATCTATTGTTCATGTGGTCACATGACATCTATTGTTCATCTGGTCACATGACATCTATTGTTCATCTGGTCACATGACATCTAGTGTTCATCTAGTCACATGACATCTATTGTTCACCTGGTCACATGACATCTATTGTTCATCTGGTCACATGACATCTATTGTTCATCTGGTCACATGACATCTAGTGTTCATCTGGTCACATGACATCTATTGTTCATCTGGTCACATGACATCTATTGTTCATCTGGTCACATGACATCTATTGTTCACCTGGTCTCATGACATCTATTGTTCATCTGGTCACATGACATCTAGTGTTCATGTGGTCACATGACATCTATTGTTCATCTGGTCACATGACATCTAGTGTTCATCTGGTCACATGACATCTATTGTTCACCTGGTCACATGACATCTATTGTTCATCTGGTCACATGACATCTATTGTTCATCTGGTCACATGACATCTATTGTTCACCTGGTCACATGACATCTATTGTTCACCTGGTCACATGACATCTATTGTTCACCTGGTCACATGACATCTATTGTTCATCTGGTCTCATGACATCTATTGTTCACCTGGTCACATGACATCTAGTGTTCATCTGGTCACATGACATCTATTGTTCACCTGGTCACATGACATATATTGTTCATCTGGTCACATGACATCTATTGTTCACCTGGTCACATGACATCTATTGTTCACCTGGTCACATGACATCTATTGTTCACCTGGTCACATGACATCTATTGTTCACCTGGTCACATGACATCTATTGTTCATCTGGTCTCATGACATCTATTGTTCACCTGGTCACATGACATCTATTGTTCACCTGGTCACATGAAATCTATTGTTCATCTGGTCACATGACATCTATTGTTCATCTAGTCACATGACATCTATTGTTCATCTGGTCACATGACATCTATTGTTCATCTAGTCACATGACATCTATTGTTCACCTGGTCACATGACATCTATTGTTCACCTGGTCACATGACATCTATTGTTCATCTGGTCTCATGACATCTATTGTTCACCTGGTCACATGACATCTATTGTTCATCTGGTCACATGACATCTATTGTTCATCTAGTCACATGACATCTATTGTTCATCTGGTCACATGACATCTAGTGTTCATCTAGTCACATGACATCTATTGTTCATCTAGTCACATGACATCTATTGTTCATCTGGTCACATGACATCTATTGTTCATCTAGTCACATGACATCTATTGTTCACCTGGTCACATGACATCTATTGTTCACCTGGTCACATGACATCTATTGTTCATCTGGTCACATGACATCTATTGTTCATCTGGTCACATGAAATCTATTGTTCATCTGGTCACATGACATCTATTGTTCATCTAGTCACATGACATCTATTGTTCACCTGGTCACATGACATCTATTGTTCACCTGGTCACATGAAATCTATTGTTCATCTGGTCACATGACATCTATTGTTCACCTGGTCACATGACATCTATTGTTCATCTGGTCACATGACATCTATTGTTCATCTAGTCACATGACATCTATTGTTCATCTGGTCACATGACATCTAGTGTTCATCTAGTCACATGACATCTATTGTTCATCTGGTCACATGACATCTATTGTTCATCTAGTCACATGACATATATTGTTCATCTGGTCACATGACATCTATTGTTCATCTGGTCACATGACATCTATTGTTCATCTGGTCACATGACATCTATTGTTCATCTGGTCACATGACATCTATTGTTCATCTGGTCACATGACATCTATTGTTCATCTGGTCACATGACATCTATTGTTCACCTGGTCACATGAAATCTATTGTTCATCTGGTCACATGACATCTATTGTTCATCTGGTCACATGACATCTATTGTTCATCTGGTCACATGACATCTATTGTTCATCTGGTCACATGACATCTATTGTTCATCTGGTCACATGACATCTATTGTTCATCTAGTCACATGACATCTATTGATCATCTGGTCACATGACATCTATTGTTCATCTAGTCACATGACATCTATTGTTCATCTGGTCACATGACATCTATTGTTCACCTGGTCACATGACATCTATTGTTCATCTGGTCTCATGACATCTATTGTTCACCTGGTCACATGACATCTATTGTTCATCTGGTCACATGACATCTATTGTTCATCTAGTCACATGACATCTATTGTTCATCTGGTCACATGACATCTATTGTTCATCTAGTCACATGACATCTATTGTTCATCTAGTCACATGACATCTATTGTTCATCTGGTCACATGACATCTATTGTTCATCTAGTCACATGACATCTATTGTTCACCTGGTCACATGACATCTATTGTTCACCTGGTCACATGACATCTATTGTTCATCTGGTCACATGACATCTATTGTTCACCTGGTCACATGACATCTATTGTTCATCTGGTCACATGACATCTATTGTTCATCTAGTCACATGACATCTATTGTTCATCTGGTCACATGACATCTATTGTTCATCTGGTCACATGACATCTATTGTTCATCTGGTCACATGACATCTATTGTTCACCTGGTCACATGACATCTATTGTTCATCTGGTCACATGACATCTATTGTTCATCTAGTCACATGACATCTATTGTTCATCTGGTCACATGACATCTATTGTTCATCTAGTCACATGACATCTATTGTTCACCTGGTCACATGACATCTATTGTTCATCTGGTCACATGACATCTATTGTTCATCTGGTCACATGACATCTATTGTTCATCTGGTCACATGACATCTATTGTTCACCTGGTCACATGACATCTATTGTTCATCTGGTCACATGACATCTATTGTTCATCTGGTCACATGACATCTATTGTTCATCTGGTCACATGACATCTATTGTTCATCTGGTCACATGACATCTATTGTTCATCTGGTCACATGACATCTATTGTTCATCTGGTCACATGACATCTATTGTTCATCTGGTCACATGACATCTATTGTTCATCTAGTCACATGACATCTATTGTTCATCTGGTCACATGACATCTATTGTTCATCTGGTCACATGACATCTATTGTTCATCTGGTCACATGACATCTATTGTTCATCTGGTCACATGACATCTATTGTTCATCTAGTCACATGACATCTATTGTTCACCTGGTCACATGACATCTATTGTTCATCTAGTCACATGACATCTATTGTTCATCTGGTCACATGACATCTATTGTTCACCTGGTCACATGACATCTATTGTTCATCTGGTCACATGACATCTATTGTTCATCTGGTCACATGACATCTATTGTTCATCTGGTCACATGACATCTATTGTTCATCTGGTCACATGACATCTATTGTTCACCTGGTCACATGACATCTATTGTTCATCTAGTCACATGACATCTATTGTTCATCTGGTCACATGACATCTATTGTTCATCTGGTCACATGACATCTATTGTTCATCTGGTCACATGACATCTATTGTTCATCTGGTCACATGACATCTATTGTTCACCTGGTCACATGACATCTATTGTTCATCTG
Source organism: Pseudoliparis swirei (assembly GCF_029220125.1). Taxonomy (NCBI): domain Eukaryota; kingdom Metazoa; phylum Chordata; class Actinopteri; order Perciformes; family Liparidae; genus Pseudoliparis; species Pseudoliparis swirei. Next base: position 24,284,713 of record NC_079395.1, on the reverse strand, counting down.
GTCACATGACATCTATTGTTCATCTAGTCACATGACATCTATTGTTCATCTGGTCACATGACATCTATTGTTCATCTGGTCACATGACATCTATTGTTCATCTGGTCACATGACATCTATTGTTCATCTGGTCACATGACATCTATTGTTCATCTGGTCACATGACATCTATTGTTCATCTGGTCACATGACATCTATTGTTCATCTGGTCACATGACATCTATTGTTCATCTGGTCATGACATGACATCTATTGTTCATCTGGTCACATGACATCTATTGTTCATCTGGTCACATGACATCTATTGTTCATCTGGTCACATGACATCTATTGTTCATCTAGTCACATGACATCTATTGTTCATCTGGTCACATGACATCTATTGTTCATCTGGTCACATGACATCTATTGTTCATCTAGTCACATGACATCTATTGTTCATCTGGTCACATGACATCTATTGTTCATCTGGTCACATATCTATTGTTCATCTGGTCACATGACATCTATTGTTCATCTGGTCACATGACATCTATTGTTCATCTGGTCACATGACATCTATTGTTCATCTGGTCACATGACATCTATTGTTCATCTAGTCACATGACATCTATTGTTCATCTGGTCACATGACATCTATTGTTCATCTGGTCACATGACATCTATTGTTCATCTAGTCACATGACATCTATTGTTCATCTAGTCACATGACATCTATTGTTCATCTGGTCACATGACATCTATTGTTCATCTAGTCACATGACATCTATTGTTCATCTGGTCACATGACATCTATTGTTCATCTGGTCACATGACATCTATTGTTCATCTGGTCACATGACATCTATTGTTCATCTGGTCACATGACATCTATTGTTCATCTGGTCACATGACATCTATTGTTCATCTGGTCACATGACATCTATTGTTCATCTGGTCACATGACATCTATTGTTCATCTAGTCACATGACATCTATTGTTCATCTGGTCACATGACATCTATTGTTCATCTGGTCACATGACATCTATTGTTCATCTGGTCACATGACATCTATTGTTCATCTGGTCACATGACATCTATTGTTCATCTGGTCACATGACATCTATTGTTCATCTGGTCACATGACATCTATTGTTCATCTGGTCACACAACATCTATTGTTCATCTGGTCACATGACATCTATTGTTCATCTAGTCACATGACATCTATTGTTCATCTGGTCACATGACATCTATTGTTCATCTGGTCACATGACATCTATTGTTCATCTGGTCACATGACATCTATTGTTCATCTGGTCACATGACATCTATTGTTCATCTGGTCACATGACATCTATTGTTCATCTGGTCACATGACATCTATTGTTCATCTGGTCACATGACATCTATTGTTCATCTGGTCACATGACATCTATTGTTCATCTGGTCACATGACATCTATTGTTCATCTGGTCACACAACATCTTGTTCATCTGGTCACATGACATCTATTGTTCATCTGGTCACATGACATCTATTGTTCATCTGGTCACATGACATCTATTGTTCATCTAGTCACATGACATCTATTGTTCATCTGGTCACATGACATCTATTGTTCATCTGGTCACATGACATCTATTGTTCATCTGGTCACATGACATCTATTGTTCATCTAGTCACATGACATCTATTGTTCACCTGGTCACATGACATCTATTGTTCATCTGGTCACATGACATCTATTGTTCATCTGGTCACATGACATCTATTGTTCATCTAGTCACATGACATCTATTGTTCATCTGGTCACATGACATCTATTGTTCTAGTCACATGACATCTATTGTTCATCTGGTCACATGACATCTATTGTTCATCTGGTCACATGACATCTATTGTTCATCTAGTCACATGACATCTATTGTTCATCTAGTCACATGACATCTATTGTTCATCTGGTCACATGACATCTATTGTTCATCTGGTCTCATGACATCTATTGTTCATCTGGTCACATGACATCTATTGTTCATCTAGTCACATGACATCTATTGTTCATCTGGTCACATGACATCTATTGTTCATCTGGTCACATGACATCTATTGTTCATCTGGTCACATGACATCTATTGTTCATCTGGTCACATGACATCTATTGTTCATCTGGTCACATGACATCTATTGTTCATCTGGTCACATGACATCTATTGTTCATCTGGTGACATCTATTGTTCACCTGGTCACATGACATCTATTGTTCATCTGGTCACATGACATCTATTGTTCATCTGGTCACATGACATCTATTGTTCATCTGGTCACATGACATCTATTGTTCATCTAGTCACATGACATCTATTGTTCATCTGGTCACATGACATCTATTGTTCATCTGGTCACATGACATCTATTGTTCATCTGGTCACATGACATCTATTGTTCATCTGGTCACATGACATCTATTGTTCATCTGGTCACATGACATCTATTGTTCATCTGGTCACATGACATCTATTGTTCATCTGGTCACATGACATCTATTGTTCATCTGGTCACATGACATCTATTGTTCATCTGGTCACATGACATCTATTGTTCATCTGGTCACATGACATCTATTGTTCATCTGGTCACATGACATCTATTGTTCATCTGGTCACATGACATCTATTGTTCATCTGGTCACATGACATCTATTGTTCATCTGGTCACATGACATCTATTGTTCATCTGGTCACATGACATCTATTGTTCATCTGGTCACATGACATCTATTGTTCATCTGGTCACATGACATCTATTGTTCATCTGGTCACATGACATCTATTGTTCATCTGGTCACATGACATCTATTGTTCATCTGGTCACATGACATCTATTGTTCATCTGGTCACATGACATCTATTGTTCATCTAGTCACATGACATCTATTGTTCATCTGGTCACATGACATCTATTGTTCATCTGGTCACATGACATCTATTGTTCATCTGGTCACATGACATCTATTGTTCATCTGGTCACATGACATCTATTGTTCATCTGGTCACATGACATCTATTGTTCATCTGGTCACATGACATCTATTGTTCATCTAGTCACATGACATCTATTGTTCATCTGGTCACATGACATCTATTGTTCATCTGGTCACATGACATCTATTGTTCATCTGGTCACATGACATCTATTGTTCATCTGGTCACATGACATCTATTGTTCATCTGGTCACATGACATCTATTGTTCATCTGGTCACATGACATCTATTGTTCATCTGGTCACATGACATCTATTGTTCATCTGGTCACATGACATCTATTGTTCATCTGGTCACATGACATCTATTGTTCATCTGGTCACATGACATCTATTGTTCATCTGGTCACATGACATCTATTGTTCATCTGGTCACATGACATCTATTGTTCATCTGGTCACATGACATCTATTGTTCATCTGGTCACATGACATCTATTGTTCATCTGGTCACATGACATCTATTGTTCATCTGGTCACATGACATCTATTGTTCATCTGGTCACATGACATCTATTGTTCATCTGGTCACATGACATCTATTGTTCATCTGGTCACATGACATCTATTGTTCATCTGGTCACATGACATCTATTGTTCATCTGGTCACATGACATCTATTGTTCATCTAGTCACATGACATCTATTGTTCATCTGGTCACATGACATCTATTGTTCATCTGGTCACATGACATCTATTGTTCATCTGGTCACATGACATCTATTGTTCATCTGGTCACATGACATCTATTGTTCATCTGGTCACATGACATCTATTGTTCATCTGGTCACATGACATCTATTGTTCATCTGGTCACATGACATCTATTGTTCATCTGGTCACATGACATCTATTGTTCATCTGGTCACATGACATCTATTGTTCATCTGGTCACATGACATCTATTGTTCATCTGGTCACATGACATCTATTGTTCATCTGGTCACATGACATCTATTGTTCATCTGGTCACATGACATCTATTGTTCATCTAGTCACATGACATCTATTGTTCATCTGGTCACATGACATCTATTGTTCATCTGGTCACATGACATCTATTGTTCATCTGGTCACATGACATCTATTGTTCATCTGGTCACATGACATCTATTGTTCATCTGGTCACATGACATCTATTGTTCATCTAGTCACATGACATCTATTGTTCATCTGGTCACATGACATCTATTGTTCATCTGGTCACATGACATCTATTGTTCATCTGGTCACATGACATCTATTGTTCATCTGGTCACATGACATCTATTGTTCATCTGGTCACATGACATCTATTGTTCATCTGGTCACATGACATCTATTGTTCATCTGGTCACATGACATCTATTGTTCATCTGGTCACATGACATCTATTGTTCATCTGGTCACATGACATCTATTGTTCATCTGGTCACATGACATCTATTGTTCATCTGGTCACATGACATCTATTGTTCATCTGGTCACATGACATCTATTGTTCATCTGGTCACATGACATCTATTGTTCATCTGGTCACATGACATCTATTGTTCACCTGGTCACATGACATCTATTGTTCATCTAGTCACATGACATCTATTGTTCATCTGGTCACATGACATCTATTGTTCATCTGGTCACATGACATCTATTGTTCATCTGGTCACATGACATCTATTGTTCATCTGGTCACATGACATCTATTGTTCATCTAGTCACATGACATCTATTGTTCATCTGGTCACATGACATCTATTGTTCATCTGGTCACATGACATCTATTGTTCATCTAGTCACATGACATCTATTGTTCATCTGGTCACATGACATCTATTGTTCATCTGGTCATATGACATCTATTGTTCACCTGGTCACATGACATCTATTGTTCACCTGGTCACATGACATCTATTGTTCATCTGGTCTCATGACATCTATTGTTCATCTAGTCACATGACATCTATTGTTCATCTGGTCACATGACATCTATTGTTCATCTGGTCACATGACATCTATTGTTCATCTGGTCACATGACATCTATTGTTCATCTGGTCACATGACATCTATTGTTCATCTAGTCACATGACATCTATTGTTCATCTGGTCACATTACATCTATTGTTCATCTAGTCACATGACATCTATTGTTCATCTGGTCACATGACATCTATTGTTCATCTGGTCACATGACATCTATTGTTCATCTGGTCACATGACATCTATTGTTCATCTAGTCACATGACATCTATTGTTCATCTAGTCACATGACATCTATTGTTCATCTGGTCACATGACATCTATTGTTCATCTAGTCACATGACATCTATTGTTCATCTGGTCACATGACATCTATTGTTCATCTGGTCACATGACATCTATTGTTCATCTAGTCACATGACATCTATTGTTCATCTGGTCACATGACATCTATTGTTCATCTAGTCACATGACATCTATTGTTCATCTGGTCACATGACATCTATTGTTCATCTGGTCACATGACATCTATTGTTCATCTGGTCACATGACATCTATTGTTCATCTGGTCACATGACATCTATTGTTCACCTGGTCACATGACATCTATTGTTCATCTGGTCACATGACATCTATTGTTCATCTGGTCACATGACATCTATTGTTCACCTGGTCACATGACATCTATTGTTCATCTGGTCACATGACATCTATTGTTCATCTGGTCACATGACATCTATTGTTCACCTGGTCACATGACATCTATTGTTCATCTGGTCACATGACATCTATTGTTCACCTGGTCACATGACATCTATTGTTCATCTGGTCACATGACATCTATTGTTCACCTAGTCACATGACATCTATTGTTCATCTAGTCACATGACATCTATTGTTCACCTGGTCACATGACATCTATTGTTCATCTGGTCACATGACATCTATTGTTCATCTGGTCACATGACATCTATTGTTCATCTGGTCACATGACATCTATTGTTCATCTAGTCACATGACATCTATTGTTCATCTAGTCACATGACATCTATTGTTCATCTGGTCACATGACATCTATTGTTCATCTGGTCACATGACATCTATTGTTCACCTGGTCACATGACATCTATTGTTCATCTAGTCACATGACATCTATTGTTCATCTGGTCACATGACATCTATTGTTCATCTGGTCACATGACATCTATTGTTCATCTGGTCACATGACATCTATTGTTCATCTGGTCACATGACATCTATTGTTCACCTGGTCACATGACATCTATTGTTCATCTGGTCACATGACATCTATTGTTCATCTGGTCACATGACATCTATTGTTCATCTGGTCACATGACATCTATTGTTCATCTGGTCACATGACATCTATTGTTCATCTGGTCACATGACATCTATTGTTCATCTAGTCACATGACATATATTGTTCATCTGGTCACATGACATCTATTGTTCATCTAGTCACATGACATCTATTGTTCATCTAGTCACATGACATCTATTGTTCATCTGGTCACATGACATCTATTGTTCATCTGGTCACATGACATCTATTGTTCATCTAGTCACATGACATCTATTGTTCATCTAGTCACATGACATCTATTGTTCACCTGGTCACATGACATCTATTGTTCATCTGGTCACATGACATCTATTGTTCATCTCGTCACATGACATCTATTGTTCATCTAGTCACATGACATATATTGTTCATCTGGTCACATGACATCTATTGTTCATCTAGTCACATGACATCTATTGTTCATCTCGTCACATGACATCTATTGTTCATCTGGTCACATGACATCTATTGTTCACCTGGTCTCATGACATCTATTGTTCATCTGGTCACATGACATCTATTGTTCATCTAGTCACATGACATCTATTGTTCATCTAGTCACATGACATCTATTGTTCACCTTGTCACATGTCATCTATTGTTCATCTGGTCACATGACATCTATTGTTCATCTGGTCACATGACATCTATTGTTCATCTAGTCACATGACATATATTGTTCATCTGGTCACATGACATCTATTGTTCATCTAGTCACATGACATATATTGTTCATCTAGTCACATGACATCTATTGTTCATCTGGTCACATGACATCTATTGTTCATCTAGTCACATGACATCTATTGTTCATCTAGTCACATGACATCTATTGTTCATCTAGTCACATGACATGTATTGTTCACCTGGTCACATGACATCTATTGTTCATCTAGTCACATGACATCTATTGTTCACCTGGTCACATGACATCTATTGTTCACCTGGTCACATGACATCTATTGTTCATCTAGTCACATGACATCTATTGTTCACCTGGTCACATGACATCTATTGTTCATCTGGTCTCATGACATCTATTGTTCACCTGGTCACATGACATCTATTGTTCATCTGGTCACATGACATCTATTGTTCATCTAGTCACATGACATCTAGTGTTCATCTGGTCTTATGACATCTATTGTTCATCTGGTCACATGACATCTATTGTTCATCTGGTCACATGACATCTATTGTTCATCTGGTCACATGACATCTTCTGTCCCTGATGGATCCTCCTCTCTTCTCCTGAAGATTTCTTCACTTTTTTTCCTAAGTGATGTGAGGTCAAAGGTCAGGGATGTTGTCTGTACAGATTGTGATTTGGGGCCAAAATATATTGAAGTAAATTAAATGTTCCTAGATTTATCCAGCTGGTAAACGTTTCTTATGAATCCGATTGACTTAATGTGAATTAGTTAAATTAGTCCATATTTATAATTATCAGTTATTTTTCTCTTTCTTTCATTGAAACTATTGATACGATAAATATATATATATATATATAGATAGATATTTTGTATTAGTGTATGTGAAAAATAATGATTTTATATCTGCTTGTCAAATGTGTTGCTTATTACCGTGGCAACCGTCTTCACTCGCTGACAGTTCCTTCTAACCAGACGGAGAGGGCACAGACACTATTCTCTTTGGATAGTCATCACAGCGCCACCTGGTGGCCGACAACATGATGTATGTTCACATGCGTGTGTTTTGGAGGACAACTCTAAAGCTGACTACCGGACTGTGACAAGAGAAATGAAATGAACACGTTTCTTGAAGAGAAAAATCAGATGAGTGTATTTCCCACAATATTTCACTATTATTTTAATATGCTCAAGACAGTTGAAATTGTCATGCAGGACTGTTACCATGGTTACTGAGGTTAAGACAACAGTCACCTTGTTATGAGGGCTGTTTCCATGGTTACTGAGGTTAAGACAACAGTCACCTTGTTATGAGGGCTGTTTCCATGGTTACTGGGGTTAAGACAACAGTCACCTTGTTATGAGGACTGTTACCATGGTTACTGAGGTTAAGACAACAGTCACCATGTTATGAGGGCTGTTACCATGGTTACTGAGGTTAAGACAACAGTCACCTTGTTATGAGGGCTGTTACCATGCTTACTGAGGTTAAGACAACAGTCACCTTGTTATGAGGGCTGTTTCCATGGTTACTGGGGTTAAGACAACAGTCACCTTGTTATGAGGGCTGTTTCCATGGTTACTGGGGTTAAGACAACAGTCACCATGTTATGAGGGCTGTTTCCATGGTTACTGAGGTTAAGACAACAGTCACCTTGTTATGAGGGCTGTTTCCATGGTTACTGGGGTTAAGACAACAGTCACCTTGTTATGAGGGCTGTTTCCATGGTTACTGAGGTTAAGACAACAGTCACCTTGTTATGAGGGCTGTTTCCATGGTTACTGGGGTTAAGACAACAGTCACCTTGTTATGAGGGCTGTTTCCATGGTTACTGGGGTTAAGACAACAGTCACCATGTTATGAGGGCTGTTTCCATGGTTACTGAGGTTAAGACAACAGTCACCTTGTTATGAGGGCTGTTTCCATGGTTACTGAGGTTAAGACAACAGTCACCTTGTTATGAGGGCTGTTTCCATGGTTACTGAGGTTAAGACAACAGTCACCTTGTTATGAGGGCTGTTACCATGGTTACTGAGATTAAGACAACAGTCACCTTGTTATGAGGGCTGTTTCCATGGTTACTGGGGTTAAGACAACAGTCACCATGTTATGAGGGCTGTTTCCATGGTTACTGAGGTTAAGACAACAGTCACCATGTTATGAGGGCTGTTTCCATGGTTACTGAGGTTAAGACAACAGTCACCTTGTTATGAGGGCTGTTTCCATGGTTACTGTGGTTAAGACAACAGTCACCTTGTTATGAGGGCTGTTTCCATGGTTACTGGGGTTAAGACAACAGTCACCTTGTTATGAGGGCTGTTTCCATGGTTACTGGGGTTAAGACAACAGTCACCATGTTATGAGGGCTGTTTCCATGGTTACTGAGGTTAAGACAACAGTCACCTTGTTATGAGGGCTGTTTCCATGGTTACTGAGGTTAAGACAACAGTCACCTTGTTATGAGGGCTGTTTCCATGGTTACTGAGGTTAAGACAACAGTCACCTTGTTATGAGGGCTGTTACCATGGTTACTGAGATTAAGACAACAGTCACCTTGTTATGAGGGCTGTTTCCATGGTTACTGGGGTTAAGACAACAGTCACCATGTTATGAGGGCTGTTTCCATGGTTACTGAGGTTAAGACAACAGTCACCTTGTTATGAGGGCTGTTTCCATGGTTACTGAGGTTAAGACAACAGTCACCTTGTTATGAGGGCTGTTTCCATGGTTACTGAGGTTAAGACAACAGTCACCATGTTATGAGGGCTGTTTCCATGGTTACTGGGGTTAAGACAACAGTCACCATGTTATAAGGGCTGTTTCCATGGTTACTGGGGTTAAGACAACAGTCACCTTGTTATGAGGGCTGTTTCCATGGTTACTGGGGTTAAGACAACAGTCACCTTGTTATGAGGGCTGTTTCCATGGTTACTGGGGTTAAGACAACAGTCACCATGTTATGAGGGCTGTTTCCATGGTTACTGGGGTTAAGACAACAGTCACCTTGTTATGAGGGCTGTTTCCATGGTTACTGGGGTTAAGACAACAGTCACCTTGTTATGAGGGCTGTTTCCATGGTTACTGGGGTTAAGACAACAGTCACCTTGTTATGAGGGCTGTTTCCATGGTTACTGGGGTTAAGACAACAGTCACCTTGTTATGAGGGCTGTTTCCATGGTTACTGGGGTTAAGACAACAGTCACCTTGTTATGAGGGCTGTTTCCATGGTTACTGAGATTAAAACAAGTCACCTTGTTATGAGGGCTGTTTCCATGGTTACTGAGGTTAAGACAACAGTCACCATGTTATGAGGGCTGTTTCCATGGTTACTGAGATTAAAACAACAGTCACCTTGTTATGAGGGCTGTTTCCATGGTTACTGAGGTTAAGACAACAGTCACCTTGTTATGAGGGCTGTTTCCATGGTTACTGAGGTTAAGACAACAGTCACCTTGTTATGAGGGCTGTTTCCATGGTTACTGGGGTTAAGACAACAGTCACCATGTTATGAGGGCTGTTTCCATGGTTACTGAGGTTAAGACAACAGTCACCTTGTTATGAGGGCTGTTTCCATGGTTACTGAGGTTAAGACAACAGTCACCTTGTTATGAGGGCTGTTTCCATGGTTACTGGGGTTAAGACAACAGTCACCTTGTTATGAGGGCTGTTTCCATGGTTACTGAGGTTAAGACAACAGTCACCTTGTTATGAGGGCTGTTTCCATGGTTACTGAGGTTAAGACAACAGTCACCTTGTTATGAGGGCTGTTACCATGGTTACTGAGGTTAAGACAACAGTCACCTTGTTATGAGGGCTGATACCATGGTTACTGAGATTAAGACAACAGTCATCTTGTTATGAGGACTGTTACCATGGTTACTGAGGTTAAGACAAGTCACCATGTTATGAGGGCTGTTACCATGGTTACTGAGGTTAAGACAACAGTCACCATGTTATGAGGGCTGATTCCATGGTTACTGAGGTTAAGACAACAGTCACCTTGTTATGAGGGCTGTTACCATGGTTACTGAGATTAAGACAACAGTCACCTTGTTATGAGGACTGTTACCATGGTTACTGAGGTTAAGACAACAGTCACCTTGTTATGAGGGCTGTTTCCATGGTTACTGAGGTTAAGACAACAGTCACCATGTTATGAGGGCTGTTTCCATGGTTACTGGGGTTAAGACAACAGTCACCATGTTATGAGGGCTGATTCCATGGTTACTGGGGTTAAGACAACAGTCACCTTGTTATGAGGGCTGTTTCCATGGTTACTGAGGTTAAGACAACAGTCACCTTGTTATGAGGGCTGTTACCATGGTTACTGAGGTTAAGACAACAGTCACCTTGTTATGAGGGCTGTTTCCATGGTTACTGAGATTTAGACAACAGTCACCTTGTTATGAGGACTGTTACCATGGTTACTGAGGTTAAGACAACAGTCACCTTGTTATGAGGGCTGTTTCCATGGTTACTGAGGTTAAGACAACAGTCACCATGTTATGAGGGCTGATTCCATGGTTACTGAGGTTAAGACAACAGTCACCTTGTTATGAGGGCTGTTACCATGGTTACTGAGATTAAGACAACAGTCACCTTGTTATGAGGGCTGTTTCCATGGTTACTGAGGTTAAGACAACAGTCACCTTGTTATGAGGGCTGTTTCCATGGTTACTGAGGTTAAGACAACAGTCACCTTGTTATGAGGGCTGTTACCATGGTTACTGAGGTTAAGACAACAGTCACCTTGTTATGAGGGCTGATACCATGGTTACTGAGATTAAGACAACGGTCACCTTGTTATGAGGACTGTTACCATGGTTACTGAGGTTAAGACAACAGTCACCATGTTATGAGGGCTGTTACCATGGTTACTGAGGTTAAGACAACAGTCACCATGTTATGAGGGCTGATTCCATGGTTACTGAGGTTAAGACAACAGTCACCTTGTTATGAGGGCTGTTACCATGGTTACTGAGATTAAGACAACAGTCACCTTGTTATGAGGACTGTTACCATGGTTACTGAGGTTAAGACAACAGTCACCTTTTTATGAGGACTGTTACCATGGTTACTGAGGTTAAGACAACAGTCACCTTTTTATGAGGGCTGTTACCATGGTTACTGAGATTAAGACAACAGTCACCTTGTTATGAGGGCTGTTTCCATGGTTACTGGGGTTAAGACAACAGTCACCATGTTATGAGGGCTGTTTCCATGGTTACTGAGGTTAAGACAACAGTCACCTTGTTATGAGGGCTGTTTCCATGGTTACTGAGGTTAAGACAACAGTCACCTTGTTATGAGGGCTGTTTCCATGGTTACTGAGGTTAAGACACCAGTCACCATGTTATGAGGGCTGTTTCCATGGTTACTGGGGTTAAGACAACAGTCACCATGTTATGAGGGCTGATTCCATGGTTACTGGGGTTAAGACAACAGTCACCTTGTTATGAGGGCTGTTACCATGGTTACTGAGATTAAGACAACAGTCACCTTGTTATGAGGACTGTTACCATGGTTACTGAGGTTAAGACAACAGTCACCATGTTATGAGGGCTGTTTCCATGGTTACTGGGGTTAAGACAACAGTCACCATGTTATGAGGGCTGATTCCTATTCGTTTAGGTTTATCAGATTTAAAATCTACTCTCTTCATACATATGAATGGTTTTGTGTTCCTACTGCTGTACATAAACATTTGTATCTTTATACTCATCAGTATATGCTGTTTGTGAACCCAGAGGAATGCTAATGTTTAGCATAGAGTCCAAGAACAGAACAGATACCCCTCCATGTGTGTGAGCTAACAGAACAGATACCCCTACATGTGTATGAGCTAACAGAACAGATACCCCTCCATGTGTGTGAGCTAACAGAACAGATACCCCTCTATGTGTATGAGCTAACAGAACATATACCCCTCTATGTGTATGAGCTAACAGAACAGATACCCCTACATGTGTATGAGCTAACAGAACAGATACCCCTACATGTGTATGAGCTAACAGAACAGATACCCCTCCATGTGTATGAGCTAACAGAACAGATACCCCTCCATGTGTATGAGCTAACAGAACAGATACCCCTCTATGTGTATGAGCTAACAGAACAGATACCCCTCCATGTGTGTGAGCTAACAGAACAGATACCCCTACATGTGTATGAGCTAACAGAACAGATACCCCTCTATGTGTGAGCTAACAGAACAGATACCCCTCTATGTGTATGAGCTAACAGAACAGATACCCCTACATGTGTATGAGCTAACAGAACAGATACCCCTCCATGTGTGTGAGCTAACAGAACAGATACCCCTACATGTGTGTGAGCTAACAGAACAGATACCCCTCTATGTGTGTGAGCTAACAGAACAGATACCCCTCTATGTGTATGAGCTAACAGAACAGATACCCCTCTATGTGTGTGAGCTAACAGAACAGATACCCCTCTATGTGTGTGAGCTAACAGAACAGATACCCCTCTATGTGTATGAGCTAACAGAACAGATACCCCTACATGTGTGTGAGCTAACAGAACAGATACCCCTCCATGTGTATGAGCTAACAGAACAGATACCCCTCCATGTGTGTGAGCTAACAGAACAGATACCCCTCTATGTGTATGAGCTAACAGAACAGATACCCCTCTATGTGTATGAGCTAACAGAACAGATACCCCTCTATGTGTGTGAGCTAACAGAACAGATACCCCTACATGTGTATGAGCTAACAGAACAGATACCCCTACATGTGTATGAGCTAACAGAACAGATACCCCTCCATGTGTATGAGCTAACAGAACAGATACCCCTACATGTGTGTGAGCTAACAGAACAGATACCCCTCTATGTGTATGAGCTAACAGAACAGATACCCCTCTATGTGTGTGAGCTAACAGAACAGATACCCCTCTATGTGTGTGAGCTAACAGAACAGATACCTCTCTATGTGTATGAGCTAACAGAACAGATACCCCTCTATGTGTATGAGCTAACAGAACAGATACCCCTCTATGTGTGTGAGCTAACAGAACAGATACCCCTCTATGTGTATGAGCTAACAGAACAGATACCCCTACATGTGTGTGAGCTAACAGAACAGATACCCCTACATGTGTGTGAGCTAACAGAACAGATACCCCTACATGTGTGTGAGCTAACAGAACAGATACCCCTACATGTGTGTGAGCTAACAGAACAGATACCCCTACATGTGTGTGAGCTAACAGAACAGATACCCCTCCATGTGTATGAGCTAACAGAACAGATACCCCTACATGTGTATGAGCTAACAGAACAGATACCCCTACATGTGTGTGAGCTAACAGAACAGATACCCCTCCATGTGTATGAGCTAACAGAACAGATACCCCTCTATGTGTATGAGCTAACAGAACAGATACCCCTCTATGTGTGTGAGCTAACAGAACAGATACCCCTACATGTGTGTGAGCTAACAGAACAGATACCCCTACATGTGTATGAGCTAACAGAACAGATACCCCTCTATGTGTGTGAGCTAACAGAACAGATACCCCTACATGTGTATGAGCTAACAGAACAGATACCCCTCTATGTGTGAGCTAACAGAACAGATACCCCTACATGTGTGTGAGCTAACAGAACAGATACCCCTACATGTGTATGAGCTAACAGAACAGATACCCCTCTATGTGTGTGAGCTAACAGAACAGATACCCCTACATGTGTGTGAGCTAACAGAACAGATACCCCTACATGTGTGTGAGCTAACAGAACAGATACCCCTCCATGTGTATGAGCTAACAGAACAGATACCCCTCCATGTGTATGAGCTAACAGAACAGATACCCCTACATGTGTATGAGCTAACAGAACAGATACCCCTCCATGTGTATGAGCTAACAGAACAGATACCCCTACATGTGTGTGAGCTAACAGAACAGATACCCCTCTATGTGTATGAGCTAACAGAACAGATACCCCTCTATGTGTGTTGTCTTGTGTGGTTGCACATTGACACCAATTGAATTCCCCCAGCACTCAAGAGATGGCAGTCGCATGCTACCGCTGTGTGACTCGCTCAGGGTTCATCTCACAGTGAGGTCAGAGGTCACCTAACCACAGTGAGGTCAGAGGTCATCTCACACAGTGAGGTCAGAAGACGGCTGCTGGGACAACAGTCCAGACCTGAACTGTGATTAAAGTGTCTCTAACTCCTGAGTGCATGTCCTGCAGGTTGGAGCACGACATGGAGCCACATCCCGTCTCCAATGGGCAGTGAACTGATTGATGGGAAAGTCGCATCGGAACTCTTACTTGTTGAGGGCTAATGAAGTGTTATATCTGAAATGCAAACATGTACAACTCATAACAACAGACATCCTTAAGTTTTTGTTTTCCAGTGGTGTCTCTGTAATAAAATTAAAGTTTGATATCCAGTGTGTCACAGTTTGTATCTATTTCAATTTAAAGGATAGAAAGGTTGAGAAATAAGAGATGTCAATTAAAGCAGGAGAAAGGAGCGAAATCACTCAATAAGCCGACGGTCATCACCATCCATCAACCAACAGCCATCAACCAACAGCCATCAACCAACAGCCATCAACCAACAGCCATCAATCAACAGCCATCAACCAACAGCCATCAATCAACAGCCATCAACCAACAGCCATCAACCAACAGCCATCAACCAACAGCCATTAACCAACAGCCATCAACCAACAGCCATCAACCAACAGCCATTAACCAACAGCCATCAACCAACAGCCATCAACCAACAGCCATCAACCAACAGCCATCAACCAACAGCCATTAACCAACAGCCATCAACCAACAGCCATCAACCAACAGCCATTAACCAACAGCCATCAACCAACAACCATTAACCAACAACCATTAACCATTAACCAACAGCCATTAACCATCAACCATTAACCAACAGCCATTAACCAACAGCCATCAACCAACTGCCATCAACCAACAGCCATTAACCAATAACCAACAGCCATTAACCAACAACCATCAACCATGAACTAACAACCATTAACCAACAGCCATCAACCAACAGCCATTAACCAACAGCCATTAACCATCAACCATTAACCAACAGCCAATAACCAACAGCCATCAACCATTAACCAACAGCCATTAACCATTAACCAACAGCCATCAACCATTAACCAACAGCCATTAACCATCAACCAACAGCCAATAACCAACAGCCATCAACCATTAACCAACAGCCATCAACCATTAACCAACAGCCAATAACCAACAGCCATCAACCATTAACCAACAGCCAATAACCAACAGCCATCAACCATTAACCAACAGCCATTAACCAACAACCATCAACCAACAACCATTAGCCAATCAACCAACAGCCATTAACCAACAGCCATCAACCAACAGCCATTAACCAACAGCCATCAACCAACAGCCATTAACCAACAGCCATCAACCAACAACCATTAACCAACAGCCATCAACCAACAGCCATCAACCAACAGCCATTAACCAACAGCCATCAACCAACAGCCATTAACCAACAGCCATTAACCAACAGCCATCAACCAACAGCCATTAACCAACAGCCATCAACCAACAGCCATCAACCAACAGCCATCAACCAACAACCATTAACCAACAGCCATCAACCAACAGCCATTAACCAACAGCCATTAACCAACAACCATTAACCAACAGCCATCAACCATTAACCAACAACCATTAACCAACAGCCATCAACCAAGACCCATTAACCAACAGCCATTAACCAACAGCCATCAACCATTAACCAACAGCCAATAACCAACAGCCATTAACCATCAACCATTAACCAACAGCCAATAACCAACAGCCATCAACCATTAACCAACAGCCAATAACCAACAGCCATCAACCATTAACCAACAGCCATTAACCATCAACCAACAACCATTAGCCAACAGCCATCAACCAACAGCCATCAACCAACAGCCAATAACCAACAGCCATCAACCATTAACCAACAGCCATTAACCATCAACCATCAACCAACAACCATTAGCCAACAGCCATCAACCAACAGCCATCAACCATTAACCAACAGCCAATAACCAACAGCCATCAACCATTAACCAACAGCCATTAACCAACAGCCATTAACCAACAGCCAATAACCAACAGCCATCAACCAACAGCCATTAACCAACAGCCATCAACCAACAGCCATTAACCAACAGCCATCAACCAACAGCCATTAACCAACAGCCATCAACCAACAGCCATTAACCAACAGCCATCAACCAACAGCCATCAACCAACAGCCATCAACCAACAGCCATTAACCAACAGCCATCAACCAACAGCCATCAACCAACAGCCATCAACCAACAGCCATTAACCAACAGCCATCAACCAACAGCCATTAACCAACAGCCATCAACCAACAGCCATCAACCAACAGCCATCAACCAACAGCCATCAACCAACAGCCATCAACCAACAGCCATCAACCAACAGCCATCAACCAACAGCCATTAACCAACAGCCATCAACCAACAGCCATCAACCAACAGCCATCAACCAACAGCCATCAACCAACAGCCATCAACCAACAGCCATTAACCAACAGCCATTAACCAACAGCCATCAACCAACAGCCATCAACCAACAGCCATCAACCAACAGCCATCAACCAACAGCCATCAACCAACAGCCATTAACCAACAGCCATCAACCAACAGCCATCAACCAACAGCCATTAACCAACAGCCATCAACCAACAGCCATTAACCAACAGCCATCAACCAACAGCCATTAACCAACAACCATTAACCAACAGCCATCAACCAACAGCCATCAACCAACAGCCATCAACCAACAGCCATTAACCAACAGCCATTAACCAACAGCCATCAACCAACAGCCATCAACCAACAGCCATCAACCAACAGCCATCAACCAACAGCCATCAACCAACAGCCATCAACCAACAGCCATCAACCAACAACCATTAACCAACAGCCATTAACCAACAGCCATCAACCAACAGCCATCAACCAACAGCCATCAACCAACAGCCATTAACCAACAGCCATTAACCAACAGCCATCAACCAACAGCCATCAACCAACAGCCATCAACCAACAGCCATCAACCAACAGCCATCAACCAACAGCCATCAACCAACAGCCATTAACCAACAGCCATTAACCAACAGCCATCAACCAACAGCCATTAACCAACAGCCATCAACCAACAGCCATTAACCAACAGCCATTAACCAACAGCCATTAACCAACAGCCATCAACCAACAGCCATCAACCAACAACCATTAACCAACAGCCATCAACCAACAGCCATCAACCAACAGCCATCAACCAACAGCCATCAACCAACAGCCATTAACCAACAGCCATCAACCAACAGCCATTAACCAACAGCCATCAACCAACAGCCATTAACCAACAGCCATTAACCAACAGCCATTAACCAACAGCCATCAACCAACAGCCATCAACCAACAGCCATCAACCAACAGCCATCAACCAACAGCCATCAACCAACAGCCATCAACCAACAGCCATCAACCAACAGCCATCAACCAACAGCCATTAACCAACAGCCATCAACCAACAACCATTAACCAACAGCCATCAACCAACAGCCATTAACCAACAGCCATTAACCAACAGCCATCAATC
The DNA here is from genome assembly GCF_029220125.1 of Pseudoliparis swirei. Taxonomy (NCBI): domain Eukaryota; kingdom Metazoa; phylum Chordata; class Actinopteri; order Perciformes; family Liparidae; genus Pseudoliparis; species Pseudoliparis swirei. The sequence continues at coordinate 24,266,039 of NC_079395.1, read as the reverse complement.
AACAGCCATCAACCAACAGCCATCAATCAACAGCCATCAACCAACAGCCATCAACCAACAGCCATTAACCAACAGCCATCAACCAACAGCCATTAACCAACAGCCATCAACCAACAGCCATCAACCAACAGCCATCAACCAACAGCCATCAACTAACAACCATTAACCAACAGCCATCAACCAACAACCATTAACCAACAGCCATCAACCAACAGCCATTAACCAACAGCCATTAACCAACAGCCATCAATCAACAGCCATCAACCAACAGCCATCAATCAACAGCCATCAACCAACAGCCATCAACCAACAGCAATTAACCAACAGCCATCAACCAACAGCCATCAACCAACAGCCATTAACCAACAGCCATCAACCAACAGCCATTAACCAACAGCCATCAACCAACAGCCATTAACCAACAGCCATCAACCAACAACCATCAACCAACAGCCATCAACCAACAGCCATTAACCAACAGCCATCAACCAACAGCCATTAACCAACAGCCATCAACCAACAACCAACAACCATTAACCAACAGCCATTAACCATCAACCATTAACCAACAGCCATTAACCAACAGCCATCAACCAACTGCCATCAACCAACAGCCATTAACCAACAGCCATTAACCAATAACCAACAGCCATTAACCAACAACCATCAACCATGAACTAACAACCATTAACCAACAGCCATCAACCAACAGCCATTAACCATCAACCATTAACCAACAGCCAATAACCAACAGCCATCAACCATTAACCAACAGCCATTAACCATCAACCATTAACCAACAGCCAATAACCAACAGCCATCAACCATTAACCAACAGCCAATAACCAACAGCCATTAACCAACAGCCATCAACCATTAACCAACAGCCAATAACCAACAGCCATCAACCATTAACCAACAGCCAATAACCAACAGCCATCAACCATTAACCAACAGCCATTAACCATCAACCAACAACCATCAACCAACAGCCATTAACCAACAGCCATCAACCATTAACCAACAGCCAATAACCAACAGCCATCAACCATTAACCAACAGCCAATAACCAACAGTCATCAACCATTAACCAACAGCCATTAACCATCAACCAACAACCATTAGCCAACAGCCATCAACCAACAGCCATTAACCAACAGCCATCAACCAACAACCATTAGCCAACAGCCATCAACCAACAGCCATCAACCAACAGCCATTAACCAACAGCCCTCAACCAACAGCCCTCAACCAACAGCCATCAACCAACAACCATTAACCAACAGCCATTAACCAACAGCCATCAACCAACAACCATTAACCAACAGCCATCAACCAACAGCCATCAACCAACAGCCATTAACCAACATCCATCAACCAACAACCATTAACCAACAACCATTAACCATTAACCAACAGCCATTAACCATCAACCATTAACCAACAGCCATCAACCAACTGCCATCAACCAACAGCCATTAACCAAGAGCCATTAACCAACAACCAGCAACCATGAACTAACAACCATTAACCAACAGCCATCAACCAACAGCCATTAACCAACAGCCATTAACCATCAACCATGAACCAACAGCCAATAACCAACAGCCATCAACCATTAACCAACAGCCATTAACCATCAAGCATTAACCAACAGCCAATAACCAACAGCCATCAACCATTAACCAACAGCCAATAACCAACAGCCATCAACCATTAACCAACAGCCAATAACCAACAGCCATCAACCATTAACCAACAGCCATTAACCATCAACCATCAACCAACAACCAACAGCCATCAACCATTAACCAACAGCCAATAACCAACAGCCATCAACCATTAACCAACAGCCATTAACCATCAACCATCAACCAACAACCATTAGCCAACAGCCATCAACCAACAGCCATTAACCAACAGCCATCAACCAAGACCCATTAACCAACAGCCATTAACCAACAGCCATCAACCAACAGCCATTAACCAACAGCCATCAACCAACAGCCATCAACCAACAGCCATCAACCAACAACCATTAACCAACAGCCATTAACCAACAGTCATCAACCAACAGCCATCAACCAACAGCCATTAACCAACAGCCATTAACCAACAGCCATTAACCAACAGCCATCAACCAACAGCCATTAACCAACAGCCATCAACCAACAGCCATCAACCAACAGCCATCAACCAACAACCATTAACCAACAGCCATCAACCAACAGCCATCAACCAACAGCCATCAACCAACAGCCATTAACCAACAACCATTAACCAACAGCCATCAACCAACAGCCATCAACCAACAGCCATTAACCAACAGCCATCAACCAAGACCCATTAACCAACAGCCATCAAGCAACAGCCATTAACCAACAGCCATCAACCAACAGCCATTAACCAACAGCAATCAACCAACAGCCATCAACCAACAGCCATCAACCAACAGCCATCAACCAACAGCCATTAACCAACAGCCATCAACCAACAGCCATCAACCATTAACCAACAGCCATCAACCAACAGCCATCAACCAACAGCCATTAACCAACAGCCATCAACCAAGACCCATTAACCAACAGCCATCAAGCAACAGCCATTAACCAACAGCCATCAACCAACAGCCATTAACCAACAGCCATCAACCAACAGCCATTAACCAACAGCCATCAACCAACAGCCATCAACCCACAGCCATCAACCAACAGCCATCAACCAACAGCCATCAACCAACAGCCATTAACCAACAGCCATCAACCAACAGCCATCAACCAACAGCCATCAACCAACAGCCATTAACCAACAGCAATCAACCAACAGCCATCAACCAACAGCCATCAACCAACAGCCATCAACCAACAACCATTAACCAACAGCCATTAACCATCAACCAACAACCATCAACCAACAGCCATTAACCAACAGCCATCAACCATTAACCAACAGCCAATAACCAACAGCCATCAACCATTAACCAACAGCCAATAACCAACAGTCATCAACCATTAACCAACAGCCATTAACCATCAACCAACAACCATTAGCCAACAGCCATCAACCAACAGCCATTAACCAACAGCCATCAACCAACAACCATTAGCCAACAGCCATCAACCAACAGCCATCAACCAACAGCCATTAACCAACAGCCCTCAACCAACAGCCCTCAACCAACAGCCATCAACCAACAACCATTAACCAACAGCCATTAACCAACAGCCATCAACCAACAACCATTAACCAACAGCCATCAACCAACAGCCATCAACCAACAGCCATTAACCAACATCCATCAACCAACAACCATTAACCAACAACCATTAACCATTAACCAACAGCCATTAACCAACAGCCATCAACCAACTGCCATCAACCAACAGCCATTAACCAAGAGCCATTAACCAACAACCAGCAACCATGAACTAACAACCATTAACCAACAGCCATCAACCAACAGCCATTAACCAACAGCCATTAACCATCAACCATGAACCAACAGCCAATAACCAACAGCCATCAACCATTAACCAACAGCCATTAACCATCAAGCATTAACCAACAGCCAATAACCAACAGCCATCAACCATTAACCAACAGCCAATAACCAACAGCCATCAACCATTAACCAACAGCCAATAACCAACAGCCATCAACCATTAACCAACAGCCATTAACCATCAACCATCAACCAACAACCATTAGCCAACAGCCATCAACCATTAACCAACAGCCAATAACCAACAGCCATCAACCATTAACCAACAGCCATTAACCATCAACCATCAACCAACAACCATTAGCCAACAGCCATCAACCAACAGCCATTAACCAACAGCCATCAACCAAGACCCATTAACCAACAGCCATTAACCAACAGCCATCAACCAACAGCCATTAACCAACAGCCATCAACCAACAGCCATCAACCAACAGCCATCAACCAACAACCATTAACCAACAGCCATTAACCAACAGTCATCAACCAACAGCCATCAACCAACAGCCATTAACCAACAGCCATTAACCAACAGCCATTAACCAACAGCCATCAACCAACAGCCATTAACCAACAGCCATCAACCAACAGCCATCAACCAACAGCCATCAACCAACAGCCATTAACCAACAGCCATCAACCAACAACCATTAACCAACAGCCATCAACCAACAACCATTAACCAACAACCATTAACCAACAGCCATCAACCAACAGCCATCAACCAACAGCCATTAACCAACAGCCATCAACCAACAGCCATTAACCAACAGCAATCAACCAACAGCCATCAACCAACAGCCATCAACCAACAGCCATCAACCAACAGCCATCAACCAACAGCCATCAACCAACAGCCATCAACCAACAGCCATTAACCAACAGCCATCAACCAACAGCCATCAACCAACAGCCATTAACCAACAGCCATCAACCAAGACCCATTAACCAACAGCCATCAAGCAACAGCCATTAACCAACAGCCATCAACCAACAGCCATTAACCAACAGCCATCAACCAACAGCCATTAACCAACAGCCATCAACCAACAGCCATCAACCAACAGCCATCAACCAACAGCCATCAACCAACAGCCATCAACCAACAGCCATCAACCAACAGCCATCAACCAACAGCCATCAACCAACAGCCATTAACCAACAGCAATCAACCAACAGCCATCAACCAACAGCCATCAACCAACAGCCATCAACCAACAACCATTAACCAACAGCCATTAACCAACAGCCATCAACCAACAGCCATCAACCAACAGCCATTAACCAACAGCCATCAACCAACAGCCATCAACCAACAGCCATCAACCAACAGCCATCAACCAACAACCATTAACCAACAGCCATTAACCAACAGCCATCAACCAACAGCCATTAACTCCACATGAAGAACATCTCAAGGACTGCTTTGTGTCATCTACTCCTTATGATCAGGCTGCTCTATAAGTCTCTTAGGTCAACTCCTTATGATCAGGCTGCTCTATAAGTCTCTTAGATCAACTCCTTATTATCAGGCTGCTCTATAAGTCTCTTAGATAAACTCCTTATGATCAGGCTGCTCTATAAGTCTCTTAGGTCAACTCCTTATGATCAGGCTGCTCTATAAGTCTCTTAAGTCAACTCCTTATGATCAGGCTGCTCTATAAGTCTCTTAAGTCAACTCCTTATGATCAGGCTGCTCTATAAGTCTCTTAGGTCAACTCCTTATGATCAGGCTGTTCTATAAGTCTCTTAAGTCAACTCCTTATGATCCGGCTGCTCTATAAGTCTCTTAAGTCAACTCCTTATGATCAGGCTGCTCTATAAGTCTCTTAGGTCAACTCTTTATTATCAGGCTGCTCTATAAGTCTCTTAGGCCAACTCCTTATTATCAGGCTGCTCTATAAGTCTTTTAAGTCAACTCATTATTAGGCTGCTCTATAAGTCTCTTAAGTCAACTCCTTATTAACAGGCTGCTCTATACATCTTTTAAGTCAACTCCTTATTATCAGGGTCCTCTATACGTCTTTTAAGTCAACTCCTTATTATCAGGCTGCTCTATACGTCTTTTAAGTCAACTCCTTATTATCAGGCTGCTCTATAAGTTTCTTAAGTCAACTCCTTATTATCAGGCTGCTCTATAAGTCTCTTAAGTCAACTCCTTATTATCAGGCTGCTCTATAAGTCTCTTAAGTCGACTCCTTATTATTAGGCTGCTCTATAAGTCTCTTAGGTCAACTCCTTATTATCAGGCTGCTCTATAAGTCTCTTAAGTCAACTCCTTATTATCGGGCTGCTCTATAAGTCTCTTAAGTCAACTCCTTATGATCAGGCTGTTCTATACATCTTTTAAATCAACTCCTTATTATCAGGCTGCTCTATATGTCTTTTAAGTTAACTCCTTATGATGAGGCTGCTCTATAAGTCTCTTAAGTCAACTCCTTATGATGAGGTTGCTCTATAAGTCTCTTAAGTCAACTCCTTATGATCAGGCTGTTCTATACATCTTTTAAGTCAACTCCTTATAATCAGGCTGCTCTATATGTCTTTTAAGTCAACTCCTTATGAGCAGGCTGCTCTATAAGTCTCTTAGGTCAACTCCTTATGATCAGGCTGCTCTATAAGTCTCTTAAGTCAACTCCTTATGATCAGGCTGCTCTATAAGTCTCTTAAGTCAACTCATTATTAGGCTGCTCTATAAGTCTCATAAGTCAACTCCTTATTAACAAGCTGCTCTATACGTCTTTTAAGTCAACTCCTTATTATCAGGCTGCTCTATACGTCTTTTAAGTCAACTCCTTATTATCAGGCTGCTCTATACGTCTTTTAAGTCAACTCCTTATTGTCAGGCTGCTCTATAAGTCTCTTAGGTCAACTCCTTATTATCAGGCTGCTCTATACGTCTTTTAAGTCAACTCCTTATTATCAGGCTGCTCTATAAGTCTCTTAAGTCAACTCCTTATTATCAGGCTGCTCTATAAGGCTCTATAGTCAACTCCTCATGATCAGGCTGCTCTATAAGTCTCTGAAGTCAACTCCTTATTATCAGGCTGCTCTATAAGTCTCTTAGGTCAACTCCTTATTATCAGGCTGCTCTATAAGTCTCTTAGGTCAACTCCTTATTATCAGGCTGCTCTATAAGTCTCTTAGGTCAACTCCTTATTATCAGGCTGCTCTATAAGTCTCTTAGGTCAACTCCTTATGATCAGGCTGCTCTATAAGTCTCTTAAGTCAACTCCTTATTATCAGGCTGCTCTATAAGTCTCTTAAGTCAACTCCTTATGATCAGGCTGCTCTATAAGTCTCTTAAGTCAACTCCTTATTATCAGGCTGCTCTATAAGTCTCTATAGTCAACTCCTTATGATCAGGCTGCTCTATAAGTCTCTTAAGTCAACTCCTTATGATCAGGCTGCTATAATAAACTGAATTGAACTTCTACTCCCAGTGTCTGTAACTTAGCGAACATAAAGCGTAACCACTTAAATACTTCAAATTTGAGTTGGATTTTAAAAAGTAGATCGCATTTCCCGCCGTTATTCAACCGTGAAATCATGATTTTTTAAAAATACATTTGGAGAGAGATGTGAATATTAACATGAGCAATGATGTGTTCGTCATAGTCGAGACATATCCTTCAGTTCACAGGTCCAGGACAGCGTGACCTTCAGGACCTTGAGGGTAGCATGTGTCTGTGCCTTGTGGCTTTAAGTGGTGAAAGTATTCAGATCTGTAGCAGCGGCTGGAGGATCCTCCAGACCCCCCCCAACCCAGTTAGCCTGTCACAGATGGACTAGAATGTAATGGAGTACACGTCACATCCTCAGAAGGGAATAAGTGAACAAGGTCACATGACAGAGGTTATCTTTAGGCTATGTCCTCTATAATCAACATGTGTAAGACGACAAACAAAGACCCTCTACTTACTCTGTCCCTCCAACTTGCGGATGATGGTGTCCAGGAAAGTGGTCTGAGGCGCCACGTGGCCCCGCCTCACCGGCATGGTTCGGACCCTCCTACGCTCTGATTGGCTGAGCCCTGAGCGGGTCCTCTGCCCAGCACAAACACCTGTCTCTGTTATTCTGTCCGCTCAGACCTCTTCACCACATCCTGTCCTCTTTCTCCCTCTCTCCTTCTCTCTCACTCTCTCCATCCTGACCGCACTGGACCGCCCATAATCTGAATGCTCGCCTCTGATTGGTCCAGACAACATGTAGGCAGGTAGATATTTATGATGTCGTATCTCTTGACTATAACCAGTATCCATGAAGTCCTACATGTTCCTGCTGGATCTGATATTACGAAATACTCAGAAATAAACCTGACACATGGTTCATGTTCCTCAACATCGGCAGGTTGAACCGACACACAAGTCATGAAGCATCTGTACGGGAGAAGGGGACATGTCTGGAGGTAGTGTATAGAACAGGTATTCCTCCTCGGACTTGAACCATGTCAGAACCATGGAGACCAGAGACTTGAACCATGTCAGAACCATGGAGATCAGAGATTTGAACCATGTCAGAACCATGGAGACCAGAGACCTGAACCATGTCAGAACCATGGAGACCAGAGACTTGAACCATGTCAGAACCATGGAGACCAGAGACCTGAACCATGTCAGAACCATGGAGACCAGAGACTTGAACCATGTCAGAACCATGGAGACCAGACTTGAACCATGTCAGAACCATGGAGACCAGAGACTTGAACCATGTCAGAACCAGGGAGACCAGAGACTTGAACCATGTCAGAACCATGGAGACCAGACTTGAACCATGTCAGAACCATGGAGACCAGAGACTTGAACCATGTCAGAACCAGGGAGACCAGAGACTTGAACCATGTCAGAACCATGGAGACCAGAGACTTGAACCATGTCAGAACCATGGAGACCAGAGACTTGAACCATGTCAGAACCATGGAGACCAGAGACTTGAACCATGTCAGAACCAGGGAGACCAGAGACTTGAACCATGTCAGAACCATGGAGATCAGAGACTTGAACCATGTCAGAACCATGGAGACCAGAGACCTGAACCATGTCAGAACCATGGAGACCAGAGACTTGAACCATGTCAGAACCATGGAGACCAGAGACTTGAACCATGTCAGAACCATGGAGACCAGAGACTTGAACCATGTCAGAACCAGGGAGACCAGAGACTTGAACCATGTCAGAACCATGGAGATCAGAGACTTGAACCATGTCAGAACCATGGAGACCAGAGACCTGAACCATGTCAGAACCATGGAGACCAGAGACTTGAACCATGTCAGAACCATGGAGACCAGACTTGAACCATGTCAGAACCATGGAGACCAGAGACTTGAACCATGTCAGAACCAGGGAGACCAGAGACTTGAACCATGTCAGAACCATGGAGACCAGAGACTTGAACCATGTCAGAACCATGGAGACCAGAGACTTGAACCATGTCAGAACCATGGAGATCAGAGACTTGAACCATGTCAGAACCATGGAGACCAGAGACCTGAACCATGTCAGAACCATGGAGACCAGAGACTTGAACCATGTCAGAACCATGGAGACCAGATACTTGAACCATGTCAGAACCATGGAGATCATAGACTTGAACCATGTCAGAACCATGGAGACCAGAGACCTGAACCATGTCAGAACCATGGAGACCAGACTTGAACCATGTAAGAACCATGGAGACCAGAGACTTGAACCATGTCAGAACCATGGAGACCAGACTTGAACCATGTCAGAACCATGGAGACCAGAGACCTGAACCATGTCAGAACCAGGGAGACCAGAGACTTGAACCATGTCAGAACCATGGAGACCAGACTTGAACCATGTCAGAACCATGGAGACCAGAGACCTGAACCATGTCAGAACCAGGGAGACCAGAGACTTGAACCATGTCAGAACCATGGAGACCAGACTTGAACCATGTCAGAACCATGGAGACCAGAGACCTGAACCATGTCAGAACCATGGAGACCAGACTTGAACCATGTCAGAACCATGGAGCCCAGAGACCTGAACCATGTCAGAACCAGGGAGACCAGAGACTTGAACCATGTCAGAACCATGGAGACCAGACTTGAACCATGTCAGAACCATGGAGATCAGAGACTTGAACCATGTCAGAACCAGGGAGACCAGAGACTTGAACCATGTCAGAACCATGGAGACCAGAGACCTGAACCATGTCAGAACCAGGGAGACCAGAGACTTGAACCATGTCAGAACCATGGAGACCAGACTTGAACCATGTCAGAACCATGGAGATCAGACTTGAACCATGTCAGAACCATGGAGATCAGAGACTTGAACCATGTCAGAACCAGGGAGACCAGAGACTTGAACCATGTCAGAACCATGGAGACCAGACTTGAACCATGGCAGAACCATGGAGATCAGAGACTTGAACCATGTCAGAACCAGGGAGACCTGAACCATGTCAGAACCATGGAGACCAGAGACTTGAACCATGTCAGAACCAGGGAGACCAGAGACTTGAACCATGGAGACCAGACTTGAACCATGGAGATCAGAGACTTGAACCATGTCAGAACCAGGGAGACCAGAGACTTGAACCATGTCAGAACCAGGGAGACCAGCCTTGAACCATGGAGATCAGACTTGAACCATGTCAGAACCATGGAGACCAGACTTGAACCATGTCAGAACCATGGAGACCAGACTTGAATCATGTCAGAACCATGAGACCAGAGACCTGAACCATGTCAGAACCAGGGAGACCAGAGACTTGAACCATGTCAGAACCATGGAGACCAGACTTGAACCATGTCAGAACCATGGAGATCAGAGACTTGAACCATGTCAGAACCATGGAGACCAGAACCATGTCAGAACCAGGGAGACCAGAGACTTGAACCATGTCAGAACCAGGGAGACCAGAGACTTGAACCATGTCAGAACCATGGAGACCAGACTTGAACCATGTCAGAACCATGGAGATCAGAGACTTGAACCATGTCAGAACCAGGGAGACCAGAGACCTGAACCATGTCAGAACCATGGAGACCAGAGACTTGAACCATGTCAGAACCAGGGAGACCAGAGACTTGAACCATGGAGACCAGACTTGAACCATGTCAGAACCAGGGAGACCAGACTTGAACCATGGAGACCAGACTTGAACCATGTCAGAACCATGGAGATCAGAGACTTGAACCATGTCAGAACCAGGGAGACCAGAGACTTGAACCATGTCAGAACCAGGGAGACCAGACTTGAACCATGGAGACCAGACTTGAACCATGTCAGAACCATGGAGACCAGACTTGAACCATATCAGAACCATGGAGACCAGAGACTTGAACCATGTCAGAACCATGGAGATCAGAGACTTGAACCATGTCAGAACCATGGAGACCAGAGACTTGAACCATGTCAGAACCAGGGAGATCAGAGACTTGAACCATGTCAGAACCATGGAGACCAGAGACTTGACTAAAGGACTTCCTGTAGTCTAAAGGGACTTCCTGTAGTCTAAAAGGACTTCCTGTAGTCTAAAAGGACTTCCTGTAGTCCAAAGGGACTTCCTGTAGTCTAAAAGGACTTCCTGTAGTCTAAAGGGACTTCCTGTAGTCTAAAGGACTTCCTGTAGTCTAAGGGACATCCTGTAGTCTAAGGGACTTCCTGTAGTCTAAGGGACATCCTGTAGTCTAAGGGACATCCTGTAGTCTAAGGGACATCCTGTAGTCTAAGGGACTTCCTGTAGTCTAATGGACTTCCTGTTGTCTAAGGGACTTCCTGTTGTCTAAGGGACTTCCTGTAGTCTTAGGGACATCCTGTAGTCTAAGGGACTTCCTGTAGTCTAAGGGACATCCTGTAGTCTAAGGGACTTCCTGTAGTCTTAGGGACATCCTGTAGTCTAAGGGACTTCCTGTAGTCTAAGGGACATCCTGTAGTCTAAGGGACTTCCTGTAGTCTAAGGGACATCCTGTAGTCTAAGGGACTTCCTGTAGTCTAAGGGACTTCCTGTTGTCTAAGGGACTTCCTGTATTCTAAGGGACTTCCTGTTGTCTAAGGGACATCCTGTAGTCTAAGGGACATCCTGTAGTCTAAGGGACTTCCTGTAGTCTAAGGGACTTCCTGTTGTCTAAGGGACTTCCTGTAGTCTAAGGGACATCCTGTAGTCTAAGGGACTTCCTGTTGTCTAAGGGACTTCCTGTAGTCTAAGGGACATCCTGTAGTCTAAGGGACATCCTGTAGTCTAAGGGACTTCCTGTTGTCTAAGGGACTTCCTGTAGTCTTAGGGACATCCTGTAGTCTAAAGGACTTCCTGTAGTCTAAGGGACTTCCTGTTGTCTAAGGGACTTCCTGTAGTCTTAGGGACATCCTGTAGTCTAAGGGACTTCCTGTAGTCTAAGGGACATCCTGTAGTCTAAGGGACTTCCTGTAGTCTAAGGGACTTCCTGTTGTCTCTGCTTGTGGTCTGACGTCAGTAGGAAGTGAATCAGTGTTTCTGAATGATTTTTAGTGAATATTTGTGCCGACAGTATTAAACTGTTGGTAAATATTATTTTATTAAATAACTTTAGCATTGTGGCAATAAGTGCGGACATTTTTTCAAAGAGACGAATAATGTTACGACTTGATGTTATTGTATTATTCTGGTTGGAAGGACACAAAACACATGTAATAGTCCTATAAAAGCTTTTATTTGTTTATATTGTAAACCTCTCACTCGGTTAGATTCAGAATCAAATGAAGATTGACTTTAGCAAACAGGAAGTGACTTAGTGACACAGATTAACCCTTCAGTGCCACTTCCCTCCTGGCAGAGCGCTGCTCAGTCCCTCATGGTCCTCTCATGGTCAGAGGGGCTGTCCCTCTGACCACAGCTGGGTGACGTCAGCTCATACATCACAGGAGGTCTGCTCCTCCTGCTCCTCCTGCTCCTCCGAGGCGGACTGCAGCCGGTTCCTGGTCAGGTACCGGCTGCAGGAGCAGAAGTTGTGGTAGAAGGAGGAGGAGAGTCCGGCAATGTCTGTGGAGATGTATGGAACCACCTCTGGAGACGCCTGGTTGTAGTAACTGACCTGGAACCAGATCAAAGACACGACAGAGTTCCAGTAAACATAAACATGGACCAGGGACTTGTTTACCAACATAAGCAGCGTACCAGGGACTTGTTTACCAACATAAACAGCGTACCAGGGACTTGTTTACCAACATAAACATGTACCAGGGACTTGTTTACCAACATAAACATGTACCAGGGACTTGTTTACCAACATAAACATGTACCAGGGACTTGTTTACCAACATAAACAGCATACCAGGGACTTGTTTACCAACATAAACAGCATACCAGGGACTTGTTTACCAACATAAGCAGCGTACCAGGGACTTGTTTACCAACATAAGCATCTACCAGGGACTTGTTTACCAACATAAACATGTACCAGGGACTTGTTTACCAACATAAGCAGCGTACCAGGGACTTGTTTACCAACAGAAACATGTACCAGGGACTTGTTTACCAACATAAACATGTACCAGAGACTTGTTTACCAACATAAGCAGCGTACCAGGGACTTGTTTACCAACATAAACAGCATACCAGGGACTTGTTTACCAACATAAACAGCATACCAGGGACTTGTTTACCAACATAAGCAGCGTACCAGGGACTTGTTTACCAACATAAGCAGCGTACCAGGGACTTGTTTACCAACATAAGCATCTACCAGGGACTTGTTTACCAACATAAGCAGCGTACCAGGGACTTGTTTACCAACATAAACATGTACCAGGGACTTGTTTACCAACATAAACATGTACCAGGGACTTGTTTACCAACATAAACATGTACCTGGGACTTGTTTACCAACATAAACATCTACCAGGGACTTGTTTACCAACATAAACATCTACCAGGGACGTGTTTACCAACATAAACATCTACCAGGGATGTGTTTACCAACATAAACATGTACCAGGGACTTGTTTACCAACATAAACATGTACCAGGGACTTGTTTACCAACACAAACATGTATTAGGGGCTTGTTTACCAACATAAACATGTACCAGGGGCTTGTTTACCAACATAAACATGTACCAGGGACTTGTTTACCAACATAAACATGTACCAGGGGCTTGTTTACCAACATAAACATGTACCAGGGGCTTGTTTACCAACATAAACATGTACCAGGGACTTATTTACCAACATAAACATGTACCAGGGGCTTGTTTACCAACATAAACATGTACCAGGGACTTGTTTACCAACATAAACATGTACCAGGGGCTTGTTTACCAACATAAACATGTACCAGGGACTTGTTTACCAACATAAACATGTACCAGGGGCTTGTTTACCAACATAAACATGTACCAGGGGCTTGTTTACCAACATAAACATGTACCAGGGGCTTGTTTACCAACATAAACATGTACCAGGGACTTGCGGCTGCTGGTCTGCAGGATGGTGAAGCCGGCACACAGGACCTCCCCCCGGTGGAAGTCCTCGGTGGGGGGGTGGGTGGGCAGGGACACGGAGCGCAGGGCGATGACGTACGGGTCTCTGAGGAGGGAAGAGACTCGTCAGGTAATACCGACGGGGTGTGACCTTTGACCTTTCGCCCAACTGACCCGCTGCCACACGGCCTCCTCTTGGAGGCCAACAGGATGAAGTCCTGGAGAACCCCGTCTCCCCGGTGGGCTGAAGTGGGGGAACCCACGGCACCGTCGCTCACTGACGGGGTCACCACTCGATACAGGAAGTCATCATCGTCCACCCGGTGGATCAGATCACACGTCCTGAGGAGGAGGAGGAGGAGGAGGAGGCGAGGGAGGGAGCACATCAAAGGAATCGCTCCACATGCACCAACCTCTCTGAGTGACCACACGATAAACAGCTAGCTACAACCAAAGGCTAGTTAGCTTAGCATCAGAGGGCTCATCCCTTTAGACTGGCAAAGTGAGTAATGTGTGTATGAGTGTCATATATATATCTTTATATATCTATATATATATATATAGATACCTTAGCTTTCATATATAGATATTGATATTTATATATATCTATGAATATATCTATATATATATAGATATACATATAGATATATATATATAAATATATACATATAAATATATATATAGATACTCAGGATTCAAAAACATACAAACATTTGTTCCATTCCTTCCAGAAACAAGACAAACACCTGGTATATACATACATATACATATATGTGTGTAGTCTGATGGTTCCCTTTGAGACTTTGAACTCACAAACAGAGACAAAATATCAGAGATTAAAGTATTACTGTGTGTGTCTCAATGATAGTGTGTGTTACTGTGTGTGTGTGTGTGTCTCTCTCTCTCTCTGTGTGTGTGTCTCTCTGTGTGTGTGTGTGTGTGTGTGTGTGTGTGTGTGTGTGTGTGTGTGTGTGTGTGTGTGTGTGTGTGTGTGTGTGTGTGTGTGTGTGTGTGTGTGTGTGTGTGTCTCACTGATAGTGTGTGTCCCAGCCTGGCCTGTTGCTCAGCTCAGCCAGCAGATCAAAGGCTCTGTGGGCGGGAACATCCACCTCTGACTCCACCCTGAAGCTCAGCGTGGACTTCTGCTCCATGGTGTAGAGACGGACCTGGAACACATGACCACAACAAATAAACAAAGACCTCACCGGTAAACAACACCTCCCATTAAAGACCTCACAGGTAAACAACACCTCCAGAGGATACCTGGTCTTTCTCAGAGCACAGCCTCCAGTTCTTCCTAGCAGCCAACACCCTGAGAGCAGACACGTTGTTGTAGCTCAGGTACACCTGTAACCACGGAAACCAATGAGCACAATGTAAGACACAGACACTGTGACAACATGACAACATGACACCAAGACACCAAGACACCCAGACACCAAGACACCAAGACACCCAGACACCATGACACCAAGACACCATGACAACATGACACCCAGACACCATGACACCATGACAACATGACACCAAGACACCATGACACCATGACACCAAGACACCATGACACCATGACACCATGACACCAAGACACCATGACACCATGACACCAAGACACCATGACACCATGACACCAAGACACCAAGACACCAAGACACCATGACACCAAGACACCATGACACCAAGACACCATGACACCATGACACCAAGACACCAAGACACCATGACACCAAGACACCCTGACACCAAGACACCATGACACCAAGACACCAAGACACCAAGACACCATGACACCAAGACACCATGACACCATGACACCAAGACACCATGACACCATGACACCAAGACACCATGACACCAAGACACCATGACACCAAGACACCAAGACACCATGACACCAAGACACCATGACACCAAGACACCCAGACACCATGACACCATGACACCCAGACACCCAGACACCATGACACCATGACACCCAGACACCATGACACCATGACACCATGACACCAAGACACCATGACACCAAGACACCCAGACACCATGACACCATGACACCATGACACCAAGACACCATGACACCATGACACCAAGACACCATGACACCAAGACACCAAGACACCATGACACCAAGACACCATGACACCATGACACCATGACACCAAGACACCATGACACCAAGACACCATGACACCATGACACCATGACACCAAGACACCCAGACACCATGACAACATGACACCAAGACACCATGACACCCAGACACCAAGACACCATGACAACATGACACCATGACACCAAGACACCATGACACCAAGACACCAAGACACCATGACACCAAGACACCATGACACCAAGACACCCAGACACCAAGACACCAAGACACCATGACACCATGACACCAAGACACCATGACACCATGACACCAAGACACCATGACACCAAGACACCAAGACACCATGACACCAAGACACCAAGACACCATGACACCAAGACACCAAGACACCAAGACACCATGACACCAAGACACCATGACACCAAGACACCATGACACCAAGACACCAAGACACCATGACACCAAGACACCAAGACATCAAGACACCATGACACCAAGACACCATGACACCAAGACACCAAGACACCATGACACCAAGACACCATGACATCAAGACACCATGACACCAAGACACCATGACACCATGACACCAAGACACCATGACACCATGACACCAAGACACCATGACACCAAGACACCATGACACCATGACACCATGACACCATGACACCATGACACCAAGACACCAAGACACCAAGACACCATGACACCCTGACACCAAGACACCATGACACCAAGACATCAAGACACCATGACACCATGACACCAAGACACCATGACACCATGACACCAAGACACCAAGACACCATGACACCAAGACACCAAGACACCATGACACCATGACACCATGACACCATGACACCATGACACCAAGACACCATGACACCATGACACCATGACACCAAGACACCATGACACCAAGACACCAAGACACCATGACACCATAACACCAAGACGCCATGACACCAAGACACCATGACACCATGACACCAAGACACCAAGACATCATGACACCAAGACACCAAGACACCAAGACACCATGACACCATGACACCAAGACACCAAGACACCATGACACCAAGACACCAAGACACCAAGACACCATGACACCAAGACACCATGACACCAAGACACCAAGACACCAAGACATCATGACACCAAGACACCATGACACCAAGACACCAAGACACCATAACACCATTGATCAACATGTTTTTTATCCAACATATTGACTGCCAAGTTATATTCAATAAATAAATTGATTTAATAATCAATAGTCTAACATAAACATTGTTTCATTACATTTATATTAGTTTTAGTAAAATCTAATTAGGATTAGTGGAATTATTTTTCCAATTATGACATATTTTTGATGTTCCTCTCTTTAGATAAAGATCTGTCAGACTGTACTTACAGGAATTGACATCAATCAAATCAAACAAGAACTAAAACACTATCACATGATAGTATACAGTAATGTTCCAGTGATCTATGACCATCGTTATTAACTCGAATGACCTCATTATCAACTCAGTCTAATCTAGATATTATACAGGACTGTCTCAGAAAATTAGAATATTGTGATGAAGTTCTTTATTTTCTGCAATGCAATTAAAAAAACAAAAATGTCATGCATTCTGGATTCATTACAAATCAACTGAAATATTGCAAGCCTTTTATTCTTTTAATATTGCTGATTATGGCTTACAGCTTAAGAAAACTCAAATATCCTATCTCTAAATATTAGAATATCATGAAAAAGTATACTAGTAGGGTATTAAACAAATCACTTGAATTGTCTAATTAACTCGAAACACCTGCAAGGGTTTCCTGAGCCTTGACAAACACTCAGCTGTTATAAATCTTTTTTTTAACTTGGTCTGAGGAAATATTAAAATTTTATGAGATAGGATTTTAGAGTTTTCTTAAGCTGTAAGCCATAATCAGCAATATTAAAAGAATAAAAGGCTTGCAATATTTCAGTTGATTTGTAATGAATCCAGAATGCATGACATTTTTGTTTTTTTAATTGCATTACAGAAAATAAAGAACTTCATCACAATATTCTAATTTTCTGAGACAGTCCTGTATATATATAATCTAGAAGATAATAATGCAGTTGTTTATTACTTATATAACAATAAGTAACGTAACATAAGTAATAAAGTAATTTTGTTTACAGTGTGGAGCTAATAAAAAAAGCTTGTTGTATATTGCTAACCACTATAACATAGCTTATAACAACTATCAATAAGAAGTAAGGACACTAGAGCTGTATGGATTCATTTAAAATGTGTAAGTACAAATGAATCTCATGCAGAAATTTTACTTTACCGGCACCATTTGAGCTTGTTGTCTTTAACTGACTAAATAGTTTATAATTGTGACACAAAGTAACTCGATGCTGTTTCTGTAAAGTGAAACCCATTCCTCTCCACGTGTTAACACGGAGGAGCTGCTATGAATACAAGACCACATGAACTCTTGAAGCCTGGCCTCATCCAGCATGCGGAGCGGTATCCCATGTTCCCGTACGTGATCCATGAAACAGAAACCAGAGGCAGGAGAGCGGCATGGCAGGTGAACCCAAACAATGATCAACAGTACGTGTGTTGCCTGAACTGGACTAAGGATGCCACCATCTGTGATCAAACCCCAGTCCTTCACCAGCTGCTCCTGACCCGGCCCTGTAGGCGTGGTACCTGGTTCCTGGGGTCCCAGGGCACAGACAGAGGGACTACGCCCTGCTTGCAGGAGATGATGTACTTTCTGAAACAAAAGGATTTTTGACAATGATGTCAGAACTGGGTGATAACTCTCTGTCTCTAGATCTACTGAGCTGATTATTTCATACTGAGGTATCTTCTGGCCACTAGTGGGACCATGGACCAGTGTTTAGGCCATCTCTACTCTGAGGGCTGTGCTGCATAGCGACATGTCTGGAGGTTGTGCTCGTGAACAGTTCAGTCCCCTTGATGTGCAGTGGCTGAGGGGAACACAGTGTACGGCCTGACTCCGGTCTGACACACAGAACAAGTGGAGTTGAAAGCTAAGACACGGAACAGACACACACCTGTCCAGTCTGATCTTCTTCCTGGCTATGGCCTCCTGGAACCTCCTCCCCCCTTCCTGGAGATCAAAGACAGAATCATCTTGGAGTTACTCACTTCAGTATCTACTAAGACATGAACCATCTTTACTTCATTGTCTAAGACATGAACCATCTTTACTTCATTGTCTTAGACATGAACCATCTTTACTTCATTGTCTAAGACATGAACCATCTTTACTTCATTGTCTTAGACATGAACCATCTTTACTTCATTGTCTTTGACATGAACCATCTTTACTTCATTGTCTAAGACATGAAACATCTTTACTTCATTGTCTTAGACATGAACCATCTTTACTTCATTGTCTTAGACATGAACCATCTTTACTTCATTGTCTTAGACATGAACCATCTTTACTTCATTGTCTAAGACATGAACCATCTTTACTTCATTGTCTTAGACATGAACCATCTTTACTTCATTGTCTTAGACATGAACCATCTTTACTTCATTGTCTTAGACATGAACCATCTTTACTTCATTGTCTAAGACATGAACCATCTTTACTTCATTGTCTTAGACATGAACCATCTTTACTTCATTGTCTTAGACATGAACCATCTTTACTTCATTGTCTAAGACATGAACCATCTTTACTTCATTGTCTTAGACATGAACCATCTTTACTTCATTGTCTAAGACATGAACCATCTTTACTTCATTGTCTAAGACATGAAACATCTTTACTTCATTGTCTTAGACATGAACCATCTTTACTTCATTGTCTTAGACATGAACCATCTTTACTTCATTGTCTTAGACATGAACCATCTTTACTTCATTGTCTTAGACATGAACCATCTTTACTTCATTGTCTTAGACATGAACCATCTTTACTTCATTGTCTTAGACATGAACCATCTTTACTTCATTGTCTTAGACATGAACCATCTTTACTTCATTGTCTAAGACATGAACCATCTTTACTTCATTGTCTCAGACATGAACCATCTTTACGTCATTGTCTTAGACATGAACCATCTTTACTTCATTGTCTTAGACATGAACCATCTTTACTTCATTGTCTAAGACATGAACCATCTTTACTTCATTGTCTAAGACATGAACCATCTTTACTTCATTGTCTAAGACATGAACCATCTTTACTTCATTGTCTCAGACATGAACCATCTTTACTTCATTGTCTTAGACATGAACCATCTTTACTTCATTGTCTTAGACATGAACCATCTTTACTTCATTGTCTTTGACATGAACCATCTTTACTTCATTGTCTAAGACATGAACCATCTTTACTTCATTGCCTTAGACATGAACCATCTTTACTTCATTGTCTTAGACATGAACCATCTTTACTTCATTGTCTAAGACATGAACCATCTTTACTTCATTGTCTTAGACATGAACCATCTTTACTTCATTGTCTTAGACATGAACCATCTTTACTTCATTGTCTTAGACATGAACCATCTTTACTTCATTGTCTTAGACATGAACCATCTTTACTTCATTGTCTTAGATATGAACCATCTTTACTTCATTGTCTTAGACATGAACCATCTTTACTTCATTGTCTTAGACATGAACCATCTTTACTTCATTGTCTTAGACATGAACCATCTTTACTTCATTGTCTAAGACATGAACCATCTTTACTTCATTGTCTTAGACATGAACCATCTTTACTTCATTGTCTTAGACATGAACCATCTTTACTTCATTGTCTTAGACATGAACCATCTTTACTTCATTGTCTTAGACATGAACCATCTTTACTTCATTGTCTAAGACATGAACCATCTTTACTTCATTGTCTTAGACATGAACCATCTTTACTTCATTGTCTTAGACATGAACCATCTTTACTTCATTGTCTTAGACATGAACCATCTTTACTTCATTGTCTTAGATATGAACCATCTTTACTTCATTGTCTTAGACATGAACCATCTTTACTTCATTGTCTCAGACATGAACCATCTTTACTTCATTGTCTCAGACATGAACCATCTTTACTTCATTGTCTCAGACATGAACCATCTTTACTTCATTGTCTTAGACATGAACCATCTTTACTTCATTGTCTTAGACATGAACCATCTTTACTTCATTGTCTTAGACATGAACCATCTTTACTTCATTGTCTTAGACATGAACCATCTTTACTTCATTGTCTTAGACATGAACCATCTTTACTTCATTGTCTTAGACATGAACCATCTTTACTTCATTGTCTTAGACATGAACCATCTTTACTTCATTGTCTTAGACATGAACCATCTTTACTTCATTGTCTTAGACATGAACCATCTTTACTTCATTGTCTTAGACATGAACCATCTTTACTTCATTGTCTTAGACATGAACCATCTTTACTTCATTGTCTTAGACATGAACCATCTTTACTTCATTGTCTAAGACATGAACCATCTTTACTTCATTGTCTAAGACATGAACCATCTTTACTTCATTGTCTAAGACATGAACCATCTTTACTTCATTGTCTTAGACATGAACCATCTTTACTTCATTGTCTAAGACATGAACCATCTTTACTTCATTGTCTTTGACATGAACCATCTTTACTTCATTGTCTTAGACATGAACCATCTTTACTTCATTGTCTTAGACATGAACCATCTTTACTTCATTGTCTTTGACATGAACCATCTTTACTTCATTGTCTTAGACATGAACCATCTTTACTTCATTGTCTTAGACATGAACCATCTTTACTTCATTGTCTTAGACATGAACCATCTTTACTTCATTGTCTTAGACATGAACCATCTTTACTTCATTGTCTAAGACATGAACCATCTTTACTTCATTGTCTTAGACATGAACCATCTTTACTTCATTGTCTAAGACATGAACCATCTTTACTTCATTGTCTAAGACATGAACCATCTTTACTTCATTGTCTTAGACATGAACCATCTTTACTTCATTGTCTTAGACATGAACCATCTTTACTTCATTGTCTTAGACATGAACCATCTTTACTTCATTGTCTAGACATGAACCATCTTTACTTCATTGTCTTAGACATGAACCATCTTTACTTCATTGTCTTAGACATGAACCATCTTTACTTCATTGTCTTAGACATGAACCATCTTTACTTCATTGTCTTAGACATGAACCATCTTTACTTCATTGTCTTAGACATGAACCATCTTTACTTCATTGTCTTAGACATGAACCATCTTTACTTCATTGTCTTAGACATGAACCATCTTTACTTCATTGTCTTAGACATGAACCATCTTTACTTCATTGTCTTAGACATGAACCATCTTTACTTCATTGTCTTAGACATGAACCATCTTTACTTCATTGTCTTAGACATGAACCATCTTTACTTCATTGTCTTAGACATGAACCATCTTTACTTCATTGTCTTAGACATGAACCATCTTTACTTCATTGTCTTAGACATGAACCATCTTTACTTCATTGTCTTAGACATGAACCATCTTTACTTCATTGTCTTAGACATGAACCATCTTTACTTCATTGTCTTAGACATGAACCATCTTTACTTCATTGTCTTAGACATGAACCATCTTTACTTCATTGTCTTAGACATGAACCATCTTTACTTCATTGTCTTAGACATGAACCATCTTTACTTCATTGTCTAGACATGAACCATCTTTACTTCATTGTCTTAGACATGAACCATCTTTACTTCATTGTCTTAGACATGAACCATCTTTACTTCATTGTCTAAGACATGAACCATCTTTACTTCATTGTCTTAGACATGAACCATCTTTACTTCATTGTCTTAGACATGAACCATCTTTACTTCATTGTCTTAGACATGAACCATCTTTACTTCATTGTCTAAGACATGAACCATCTTTACTTCATTGTCTAAGACATGAACCATCTTTACTTCATTGTCTTAGACATGAACCATCTTTACTTCATTGTCTTAGACATGAACCATCTTTACTTCATTGTCTTAGACATGAACCATCTTTACTTCATTGTCTTAGACATGAACCATCTTTACTTCATTGTCTTAGACATGAACCATCTTTACTTCATTGTCTTAGACATGAACCATCTTTACTTCATTGTCTAGACATGAACCATCTTTACTTCATTGTCTTTGACATGAACCATCTTTACTTCATTGTCTTTGACATGAACCATCTTTACTTCATTGTCTTTGACATGAACCATCTTTACTTCATTGTCTTAGACATGAACCATCTTTACTTCATTGTCTTAGACATGAACCATCTTTACTTCATTGTCTTAGACATGAACCATCTTTACTTCATTGTCTTAGACATGAACCATCTTTACTTCATTGTCTTAGACATGAACCATCTTTACTTCATTGTCTTAGACATGAACCATCTTTACTTCATTGTCTAAGACATGAACCATCTTTACTTCATTGTCTTAGACATGAACCATCTTTACTTCATTGTCTTAGACATGAACCATCTTTACTTCATTGTCTTAGACATGAACCATCTTTACTTCATTGTCTTAGACATGAACCATCTTTACTTCATTGTCTAAGACATGAACCATCTTTACTTCATTGTCTTAGACATGAACCATCTTTACTTCATTGTCTTAGACATGAACCATCTTTACTTCATTGTCTTAGACATGAACCATCTTTACTTCATTGTCTAGACATGAACCATCTTTACTTCATTGTCTTAGACATGAACCATCTTTACTTCATTGTCTTAGACATGAACCATCTTTACTTCATTGTCTTAGACATGAACCATCTTTACTTCATTGTCTTAGACATGAACCATCTTTACTTCATTGTCTTAGACATGAACCATCTTTACTTCATTGTCTTAGACATGAACCATCTTTACTTCATTGTCTAGACATGAACCATCTTTACTTCATTGTCTTAGACATGAACCATCTTTACTTCATTGTCTTAGACATGAACCATCTTTACTTCATTGTCTTAGACATGAACCATCTTTACTTCATTGTCTAAGACATGAACCATCTTTACTTCATTGTCTAGACATGAACCATCTTTACTTCATTGTCTTAGACATGAACCATCTTTACTTCATTGTCTTAGACATGAACCATCTTTACTTCATTGTCTAAGACATGAACCATCTTTACTTCATTGTCTTAGACATGAACCATCTTTACTTCATTGTCTTAGACATGAACCATCTTTACTTCATTGTCTTAGACATGAACCATCTTTACTTCATTGTCTTAGACATGAACCATCTTTACTTCATTGTCTTAGACATGAACCATCTTTACTTCATTGTCTTAGACATGAACCATCTTTACTTCATTGTCTTAGACATGAACCATCTTTACTTCATTGTCTTAGACATGAACCATCTTTACTTCATTGTCTTAGACATGAACCATCTTTACTTCATTGTCTTAGACATGAACCATCTTTACTTCATTGTCTAAGACATGAACCATCTTTACTTCATTGTCTTAGACATGAACCATCTTTACTTCATTGTCTTAGACATGAACCATCTTTACTTCATTGTCTTAGACATGAACCATCTTTACTTCATTGTCTTAGACATGAACCATCTTTACTTCATTGTCTTAGACATGAACCATCTTTACTTCATTGTCTTAGACATGAACCATCTTTACTTCATTGTCTTAGACATGAACCATCTTTACTTCATTGTCTTAGACATGAACCATCTTTACTTCATTGTCTTAGACATGAACCATCTTTACTTCATTGTCTTAGACATGAACCATCTTTACTTCATTGTCTTAGACATGAACCATCTTTACTTCATTGTCTTAGACATGAACCATCTTTACTTCATTGTCTTAGACATGAACCATCTTTACTTCATTGTCTTAGACATGAACCATCTTTACTTCATTGTCTTAGACATGAACCATCTTTACTTCATTGTCTTAGACATGAACCATCTTTACTTCATTGTCTTAGACATGAACCATCTTTACTTCATTGTCTTAGACATGAACCATCTTTACTTCATTGTCTTAGACATGAACCATCTTTACTTCATTGTCTTAGACATGAACCATCTTTACTTCATTGTCTTAGACATGAACCATCTTTACTTCATTGTCTTAGACATGAACCATCTTTACTTCATTGTCTTAGACATGAACCATCTTTACTTCATTGTCTTAGACATGAACCATCTTTACTTCATTGTCTTAGACATGAACCATCTTTACTTCATTGTCTTAGACATGAACCATCTTTACTTCATTGTCTTAGACATGAACCATCTTTACTTCATTGTCTTAGACATGAACCATCTTTACTTCATTGTCTTAGACATGAACCATCTTTACTTCATTGTCTTAGACATGAACCATCTTTACTTCATTGTCTTAGACATGAACCATCTTTACTTCATTGTCTTAGACATGAACCATCTTTACTTCATTGTCTTAGACATGAACCATCTTTACTTCATTGTCTTAGACATGAACCATCTTTACTTCATTGTCTTAGACATGAACCATCTTTACTTCATTGTCTTAGACATGAACCATCTTTACTTCATTGTCTTAGACATGAACCATCTTTACTTCATTGTCTTAGACATGAACCATCTTTACTTCATTGTCTTAGACATGAACCATCTTTACTTCATTGTCTTAGACATGAACCATCTTTACTTCATTGTCTTAGACATGAACCATCTTTACTTCATTGTCTTAGACATGAACCATCTTTACTTCATTGTCTTAGACATGAACCATCTTTACTTCATTGTCTTAGACATGAACCATCTTTACTTCATTGTCTTAGACATGAACCATCTTTACTTCATTGTCTTAGACATGAACCATCTTTACTTCATTGTCTTAGACATGAACCATCTTTACTTCATTGTCTTAGACATGAACCATCTTTACTTCATTGTCTTAGACATGAACCATCTTTACTTCATTGTCTTAGACATGAACCATCTTTACTTCATTGTCTTAGACATGAACCATCTTTACTTCATTGTCTTAGACATGAACCATCTTTACTTCATTGTCTTAGACATGAACCATCTTTACTTCATTGTCTTAGACATGAACCATCTTTACTTCATTGTCTTAGACATGAACCATCTTTACTTCATTGTCTTAGACATGAACCATCTTTACTTCATTGTCTTAGACATGAACCATCTTTACTTCATTGTCTTAGACATGAACCATCTTTACTTCATTGTCTTAGACATGAACCATCTTTACTTCATTGTCTTAGACATGAACCATCTTTACTTCATTGTCTTAGACATGAACCATCTTTACTTCATTGTCTTAGACATGAACCATCTTTACTTCATTGTCTTAGACATGAACCATCTTTACTTCATTGTCTTAGACATGAACCATCTTTACTTCATTGTCTTAGACATGAACCATCTTTACTTCATTGTCTTAGACATGAACCATCTTTACTTCATTGTCTTAGACATGAACCATCTTTACTTCATTGTCTAAGACATGAACCATCTTTACTTCATTGTCTTAGACATGAACCATCTTTACTTCATTGTCTTAGACATGAACCATCTTTACTTCATTGTCTTAGACATGAACCATCTTTACTTCATTGTCTTAGACATGAACCATCTTTACTTCATTGTCTTAGACATGAACCATCTTTACTTCATTGTCTTAGACATGAACCATCTTTACTTCATTGTCTTAGACATGAACCATCTTTACTTCATTGTCTTAGACATGAACCATCTTTACTTCATTGTCTTAGACATGAACCATCTTTACTTCATTGTCTTAGACATGAACCATCTTTACTTCATTGTCTTAGACATGAACCATCTTTACTTCATTGTCTTAGACATGAACCATCTTTACTTCATTGTCTTAGACATGAACCATCTTTACTTCATTGTCTTAGACATGAACCATCTTTACTTCATTGTCTTAGACATGAACCATCTTTACTTCATTGTCTTAGACATGAACCATCTTTACTTCATTGTCTTAGACATGAACCATCTTTACTTCATTGTCTTAGACATGAACCATCTTTACTTCATTGTCTTAGACATGAACCATCTTTACTTCATTGTCTTAGACATGAACCATCTTTACTTCATTGTCTTAGACATGAACCATCTTTACTTCATTGTCTTAGACATGAACCATCTTTACTTCATTGTCTTAGACATGAACCATCTTTACTTCATTGTCTTAGACATGAACCATCTTTACTTCATTGTCTTAGACATGAACCATCTTTACTTCATTGTCTTAGACATGAACCATCTTTACTTCATTGTCTTAGACATGAACCATCTTTACTTCATTGTCTTAGACATGAACCATCTTTACTTCATTGTCTTAGACATGAACCATCTTTACTTCATTGTCTTAGACATGAACCATCTTTACTTCATTGTCTTAGACATGAACCATCTTTACTTCATTGTCTAAGACATGAACCATCTTTACTTCATTGTCTTAGACATGAACCATCTTTACTTCATTGTCTTAGACATGAACCATCTTTACTTCATTGTCTTAGACATGAACCATCTTTACTTCATTGTCTTAGACATGAACCATCTTTACTTCATTGTCTTAGACATGAACCATCTTTACTTCATTGTCTTAGACATGAACCATCTTTACTTCATTGTCTTAGACATGAACCATCTTTACTTCATTGTCTTAGACATGAACCATCTTTACTTCATTGTCTTAGACATGAACCATCTTTACTTCATTGTCTTAGACATGAACCATCTTTACTTCATTGTCTTAGACATGAACCATCTTTACTTCATTGTCTAAGACATGAACCATCTTTACTTCATTGTCTTAGACATGAACCATCTTTACTTCATTGTCTTAGACATGAACCATCTTTACTTCATTGTCTAAGACATGAACCATCTTTACTTCATTGTCTTAGACATGAACCATCTTTACTTCATTGTCTTAGACATGAACCATCTTTACTTCATTGTCTTAGACATGAACCATCTTTACTTCATTGTCTTAGACATGAACCATCTTTACTTCATTGTCTTAGACATGAACCATCTTTACTTCATTGTCTTAGACATGAACCATCTTTACTTCATTGTCTTAGACATGAACCATCTTTACTTCATTGTCTTAGACATGAACCATCTTTACTTCATTGTCTTAGACATGAACCATCTTTACTTCATTGTCTTAGACATGAACCATCTTTACTTCATTGTCTTAGACATGAACCATCTTTACTTCATTGTCTTAGACATGAACCATCTTTACTTCATTGTCTTAGACATGAACCATCTTTACTTCATTGTCTTAGACATGAACCATCTTTACTTCATTGTCTTAGACATGAACCATCTTTACTTCATTGTCTTAGACATGAACCATCTTTACTTCATTGTCTTAGACATGAACCATCTTTACTTCATTGTCTTAGACATGAACCATCTTTACTTCATTGTCTTAGACATGAACCATCTTTACTTCATTGTCTTAGACATGAACCATCTTTACTTCATTGTCTTAGACATGAACCATCTTTACTTCATTGTCATTGACATGAACCATCTTTACTTCATTGTCTTAGACATGAACCATCTTTACTTCATTGTCTTAGACATGAACCATCTTTACTTCATTGTCTTAGACATGAACCATCTTTACTTCATTGTCTTAGACATGAACCATCTTTACTTCATTGTCTTAGACATGAACCATCTTTACTTCATTGTCTTAGACATGAACCATCTTTACTTCATTGTCTTAGACATGAACCATCTTTACTTCATTGTCTTGACATGAACCATCTTTACTTCATTGTCTTAGACATGAACCATCTTTACTTCATTGTCTTAGACATGAACCATCTTTACTTCATTGTCTTAGACATGAACCATCTTTACTTCATTGTCTTAGACATGAACCATCTTTACTTCATTGTCTTAGACATGAACCATCTTTACTTCATTGTCTTAGACATGAACCATCTTTACTTCATTGTCTTAGACATGAACCATCTTTACTTCATTGTCTTAGACATGAACCATCTTTACTTCATTGTCTTAGACATGAACCATCTTTACTTCATTGTCTTAGACATGAACCATCTTTACTTCATTGTCTTAGACATGAACCATCTTTACTTCATTGTCTTAGACATGAACCATCTTTACTTCATTGTCTTAGACATGAACCATCTTTACTTCATTGTCTTAGACATGAACCATCTTTACTTCATTGTCTTAGACATGAACCATCTTTACTTCATTGTCTTAGACATGAACCATCTTTACTTCATTGTCTTAGACATGAACCATCTTTACTTCATTGTCTTAGACATGAACCATCTTTACTTCATTGTCTTAGACATGAACCATCTTTACTTCATTGTCTTAGACATGAACCATCTTTACTTCATTGTCTTAGACATGAACCATCTTTACTTCATTGTCTTAGACATGAACCATCTTTACTTCATTGTCTTAGACATGAACCATCTTTACTTCATTGTCTTAGACATGAACCATCTTTACTTCATTGTCTTAGACATGAACCATCTTTACTTCATTGTCTTAGACATGAACCATCTTTACTTCATTGTCTAAGACATGAACCATCTTTACTTCATTGTCTAAGACATGAACCATCTTTACTTCATTGTCTAAGACATGAACCATCTTTACTTCATTGTCTTAGACATGAACCATCTTTACTTCATTGTCTAAGACATGAACCATCTTTACTTCATTGTCTTAGACATGAACCATCTTTACTTCATTGTCTTAGACATGAACCATCTTTACTTCATTGTCTTAGACATGAACCATCTTTACTTCATTGTCTTAGACATGAACCATCTTTACTTCATTGTCTTAGACATGAACCATCTTTACTTCATTGTCTTAGACATGAACCATCTTTACTTCATTGTCTTAGACATGAACCATCTTTACTTCATTGTCTTAGACATGAACCATCTTTACTTCATTGTCTTAGACATGAACCATCTTTACTTCATTGTCTTAGACATGAACCATCTTTACTTCATTGTCTTAGACATGAACCATCTTTACTTCATTGTCTTAGACATGAACCATCTTTACTTCATTGTCTTAGACATGAACCATCTTTACTTCATTGTCTTAGACATGAACCATCTTTACTTCATTGTCTTAGACATGAACCATCTTTACTTCATTGTCTTAGACATGAACCATCTTTACTTCATTGTCTTAGACATGAACCATCTTTACTTCATTGTCTTAGACATGAACCATCTTTACTTCATTGTCTAGACATGAACCATCTTTACTTCATTGTCTTAGACATGAACCATCTTTACTTCATTGTCTTAGACATGAACCATCTTTACTTCATTGTCTTAGACATGAACCATCTTTACTTCATTGTCTAAGACATGAACCATCTTTACTTCATTGTCTTAGACATGAACCATCTTTACTTCATTGTCTTAGACATGAACCATCTTTACTTCATTGTCTTAGACATGAACCATCTTTACTTCATTGTCTTAGACATGAACCATCTTTACTTCATTGTCTTAGACATGAACCATCTTTACTTCATTGTCTTAGACATGAACCATCTTTACTTCATTGTCTTAGACATGAACCATCTTTACTTCATTGTCTTAGACATGAACCATCTTTACTTCATTGTCTTAGACATGAACCATCTTTACTTCATTGTCTTAGACATGAACCATCTTTACTTCATTGTCTTAGACATGAACCATCTTTACTTCATTGTCTTAGACATGAACCATCTTTACTTCATTGTCTTAGACATGAACCATCTTTACTTCATTGTCTTAGACATGAACCATCTTTACTTCATTGTCTTAGACATGAACCATCTTTACTTCATTGTCTTAGACATGAACCATCTTTACTTCATTGTCTTAGACATGAACCATCTTTACTTCATTGTCTTAGACATGAACCATCTTTACTTCATTGTCTTAGACATGAACCATCTTTACTTCATTGTCTTAGACATGAACCATCTTTACTTCATTGTCTTAGACATGAACCATCTTTACTTCATTGTCTTAGACATGAACCATCTTTACTTCATTGTCTTAGACATGAACCATCTTTACTTCATTGTCTTAGACATGAACCATCTTTACTTCATTGTCTTAGACATGAACCATCTTTACTTCATTGTCTAAGACATGAACCATCTTTACTTCATTGTCTTAGACATGAACCATCTTTACTTCATTGTCTTAGACATGAACCATCTTTACTTCATTGTCTTAGACATGAACCATCTTTACTTCATTGTCTTAGACATGAACCATCTTTACTTCATTGTCTTAGACATGAACCATCTTTACTTCATTGTCTTAGACATGAACCATCTTTACTTCATTGTCTTAGACATGAACCATCTTTACTTCATTGTCTTAGACATGAACCATCTTTACTTCATTGTCTAAGACATGAACCATCTTTACTTCATTGTCTTAGACATGAACCATCTTTACTTCATTGTCTTAGACATGAACCATCTTTACTTCATTGTCTTAGACATGAACCATCTTTACTTCATTGTCTAAGACATGAACCATCTTTACTTCATTGTCTTAGACATGAACCATCTTTACTTCATTGTCTTAGACATGAACCATCTTTACTTCATTGTCTTAGACATGAACCATCTTTACTTCATTGTCTTAGACATGAACCATCTTTACTTCATTGTCTTAGACATGAACCATCTTTACTTCATTGTCTTAGACATGAACCATCTTTACTTCATTGTCTTAGACATGAACCATCTTTACTTCATTGTCTTAGACATGAACCATCTTTACTTCATTGTCTTAGACATGAACCATCTTTACTTCATTGTCTTAGACATGAACCATCTTTACTTCATTGTCTTAGACATGAACCATCTTTACTTCATTGTCTTAGACATGAACCATCTTTACTTCATTGTCTTAGACATGAACCATCTTTACTTCATTGTCTTAGACATGAACCATCTTTACTTCATTGTCTTAGACATGAACCATCTTTACTTCATTGTCTTAGACATGAACCATCTTTACTTCATTGTCTTAGACATGAACCATCTTTACTTCATTGTCTTAGACATGAACCATCTTTACTTCATTGTCTTAGACATGAACCATCTTTACTTCATTGTCTTAGACATGAACCATCTTTACTTCATTGTCTTAGACATGAACCATCTTTACTTCATTGTCTTAGACATGAACCATCTTTACTTCATTGTCTTAGACATGAACCATCTTTACTTCATTGTCTTAGACATGAACCATCTTTACTTCATTGTCTAAGACATGAACCATCTTTACTTCATTGTCTTAGACATGAACCATCTTTACTTCATTGTCTTAGACATGAACCATCTTTACTTCATTGTCTTAAACATGAACCATCTTTACTTCATTGTCTTAGACATGAACCATCTTTACTTCATTGTCTTAGACATGAACCATCTTTACTTCATTGTCTTAGACATGAACCATCTTTACTTCATTGTCTTAGACATGAACCATCTTTACTTCATTGTCTTAGACATGAACCATCTTTACTTCATTGTCTTAGACATGAACCATCTTTACTTCATTGTCTTAGACATGAACCATCTTTACTTCATTGTCTTAGACATGAACCATCTTTACTTCATTGTCTTAGACATGAACCATCTTTACTTCATTGTCTTAGACATGAACCATCTTTACTTCATTGTCTTAGACATGAACCATCTTTACTTCATTGTCTTAGACATGAACCATCTTTACTTCATTGTCTTAGACATGAACCATCTTTACTTCATTGTCTCAGACATGAACCATCTTTACTTCATTGTCTTAGACATGAACCATCTTTACTTCATTGTCTTAGACATGAACCATCTTTACTTCATTG
The DNA here is from genome assembly GCF_029220125.1 of Pseudoliparis swirei. Taxonomy (NCBI): domain Eukaryota; kingdom Metazoa; phylum Chordata; class Actinopteri; order Perciformes; family Liparidae; genus Pseudoliparis; species Pseudoliparis swirei. Next base: position 24,232,996 of record NC_079395.1, on the reverse strand, counting down.
TCTTAGACATGAACCATCTTTACTTCATTGTCTTAGACATGAACCATCTTTACTTCATTGTCTTAGACATGAACCATCTTTACTTCATTGTCTAAGACATGAACCATCTTTACTTCATTGTCTTAGACATGAACCATCTTTACTTCATTGTCTTAGACATGAACCATCTTTACTTCATTGTCTTAGACATGAACCATCTTTACTTCATTGTCTTAGACATGAACCATCTTTACTTCATTGTCTTAGACATGAACCATCTTTACTTCATTGTCTTAGACATGAACCATCTTTACTTCATTGTCTTAGACATGAACCATCTTTACTTCATTGTCTTAGACATGAACCATCTTTACTTCATTGTCTTAGACATGAACCATCTTTACTTCATTGTCTTAGACATGAACCATCTTTACTTCATTGTCTTAGACATGAACCATCTTTACTTCATTGTCTTAGACATGAACCATCTTTACTTCATTGTCTTAGACATGAACCATCTTTACTTCATTGTCTTAGACATGAACCATCTTTACTTCATTGTCTTAGACATGAACCATCTTTACTTCATTGTCTTAGACATGAACCATCTTTACTTCATTGTCTTAGACATGAACCATCTTTACTTCATTGTCTTAGACATGAACCATCTTTACTTCATTGTCTTAGACATGAACCATCTTTACTTCATTGTCTTAGACATGAACCATCTTTACTTCATTGTCTTAGACATGAACCATCTTTACTTCATTGTCTTAGACATGAACCATCTTTACTTCATTGTCTTAGACATGAACCATCTTTACTTCATTGTCTTAGACATGAACCATCTTTACTTCATTGTCTTAGACATGAACCATCTTTACTTCATTGTCTTAGACATGAACCATCTTTACTTCATTGTCTTAGACATGAACCATCTTTACTTCATTGTCTTAGACATGAACCATCTTTACTTCATTGTCTTAGACATGAACCATCTTTACTTCATTGTCTTAGACATGAACCATCTTTACTTCATTGTCTTAGACATGAACCATCTTTACTTCATTGTCTTAGACATGAACCATCTTTACTTCATTGTCTTAGACATGAACCATCTTTACTTCATTGTCTTAGACATGAACCATCTTTACTTCATTGTCTTAGACATGTATCTTTCCATTGTCTTAGACATGAACCATCTTTACTTCATTGTCTTAGACATGAACCATCTTTACTTCATTGTCTTAGACATGAACCATCTTACTTCATTGTCTTAGACATGAACCATCTTTACTTCATTGTCTTTGACATGAACCATCTTTACTTCATTGTCTTAGACATGAACCATCTTTACTTCATTGTCTTAGACATGAACCATCTTTACTTCATTGTCTTAGACATGAACCATCTTTACTTCATTGTCTTAGACATGAACCATCTTTACTTCATTGTCTTAGACATGAACCATCTTTACTTCATTGTCTTAGACATGAACCATCTTTACTTCATTGTCTTAGACATGAACCATCTTTACTTCATTGTCTTAGACATGAACCATCTTTACTTCATTGTCTTAGACATGAACCATCTTTACTTCATTGTCTTAGACATGAACCATCTTTACTTCATTGTCTTAGACATGAACCATCTTTACTTCATTGTCTTAGACATGAACCATCTTTACTTCATTGTCTTAGACATGAACCATCTTTACTTCATTGTCTTAGACATGAACCATCTTTACTTCATTGTCTTAGACATGAACTATCTTTACTTCATTGTCTTAGACATGAACCATCTTTACTTCATTGTCTTAGACATGAACCATCTTTACTTCATTGTCTTAGACATGAACCATCTTTACTTCATTGTCTTAGACATGAACCATCTTTACTTCATTGTCTTAGACATGAACCATCTTTACTTCATTGTCTAAGACATGAACCATCTTTACTTCATTGTCTTAGACATGAACCATCTTTACTTCATTGTCTTTGACATGAACCATCTTTACTTCATTGTCTTAGACATGAACCATCTTTACTTCATTGTCTTAGACATGAACCATCTTTACTTCATTGTCTTAGACATGAACCATCTTTACTTCATTGTCTTAGACATGAACCATCTTTACTTCATTGTCTAGACATGAACCATCTTTACTTCATTGTCTTAGACATGAACCATCTTTACTTCATTGTCTAGACATGAACCATCTTTACTTCATTGTCTTAGACATGAACCATCTTTACTTCATTGTCTTAGACATGAACCATCTTTACTTCATTGTCTAAGACATGAACCATCTTTACTTCATTGTCTTAGACATGAACCATCTTTACTTCATTGTCTAAGACATGAACCATCTTTACTTCATTGTCTTGAACCATCTTTACTTCATTGTCTTAGACATGAACCATCTTTACTTCATTGTCTTAAGACATGAACCATCTTTACTTCATTGTCTTAGACATGAACCATCTTTACTTCATTGTCTTAGACATGAACCATCTTTACTTCATTGTCTGACATGAACCATCTTTACTTCATTGTCTTAGACATGAACCATCTTTACTTCATTGTCTAAGACATGAACCATCTTACTTCATTGTTCAAGACATGAACCATCTTTACTTCATTGTCTTAGACATGAACCATCTTTACTTCATTGTCTTAGACATGAACCATCTTTACTTCATTGTCTTAGACATGAACCATCTTTACTTCATTGTCTTAGACATGAACCATCTTTACTTCATTGTCTAAGAACCATCTTTACTTCATTGTCTTAGACATGAACCATCTTTACTTCATTGTCTTAGACATGAACCATCTTTACTTCATTGTCTAAGACATGAACCATCTTTACTTCATTGTCTTTGACATGAACCATCTTTACTTCATTGTCTTAGACATGAACCATCTTTACTTCATTGTCTAAGACATGAACCATCTTTACTTCATTGTCTTAGACATGAACCATCTTTTCACTTCATTGTCTTAGACATGAACCATCTTTACTTCATTGTCTTAGACATGAACCATCTTTACTTCATTGTCTTAGACATGAACCATCTTTACTTCATTGTCTTAGACATGAACCATCTTTACTTCATTGTCTTAGACATGAACCATCTTTACTTCATTGTCTTAGACATGAACCATCTTTACTTCATTGTCTTAGACATGAACTATCTTTACTTCATTGTCTTAGACATGAACCATCTTTACTTCATTGTCTTAGACATGAACCATCTTTACTTCATTGTCTCAGACATGAACCATCTTTACTTCATTGTCTTGAACATGAACCATCTTTACTTCATTGTCTTAGACATGAACCATCTTTACTTCATTGTCTTAGACATGAACCATCTTTACTTCATTGTCTAGACATAGACATCTTTTTCAAGACATGAACCATCTTTACTTCATTGTCTTAGACATGAAACATCTTTACTTCATTGTCTTAGACATGAACCATCTTTACTTCATTGTCTTAGATATGAACCATCTTTACTTCATTGTCTTAGACATGAACCATCTTTACTTCATTGTCTTTAACATGAACCATCTTTACTTCATTGTCTTAGACATGAACCATCTTTACTTCATTGTCTTTGACATGAACCATCTTTACTTCATTGTCTTAGACATGAACCATCTTTACTTCATTGTCTTAGACATGAACCATCTTTACTTCATTGTCTTAGACATGAACCATCTTTACTTCATTGTCTTAGACATGAACCATCTTTACTTCATTGTCTTAAGACATGAACCATCTTTACTTCATTGTCTAAGACATGAACCATCTTTACTTCATTGTCTTAGACATGAACCATCTTTACTTCATTGTCTTAGACATGAACCATCTTTACTTCATTGTCTTAGACATGAACCATCTTTACTTCATTGTCTTAGACATGAACCATCTTTACTTCATTGTCTTAGACATGAACCATCTTTACTTCATTGTCTTAGACATGAACCATCTTTACTTCATTGTCTAAGACATGAACCATCTTTACTTCATTGTCTGAACCATCTTTACTTCATTGTCTTAGACATGAACCATCTTTACTTCATTGTCTTAGACATGAACCATCTTTACTTCATTGTCTTAGACATGAACCATCTTTACTTCATTGTCTTAGACATGAACCATCTTTACTTCATTGTCTAAGACATGAACCATCTCTAAGACATGAACCATCTCATTGTCATCTTCTTCATTGTCTTTGACATGAACCATCTTTACTTCATTGTCTTAGACATGAACCATCTTTACTTCATTGTCTCAGACATGAACCATCTTTACTTCATTGTCTAAGACATGAACCATCTTTACTTCATTGTCTTAGACATGAACCATCTTTACTTCATTGTCTTAGACATGAACCATCTTTACTTCATTGTCTTTGACATGAACCATCTTTACTTCATTGTCTTAGACATGAACCATCTTTACTTCATTGTCTCAGACATGAACCATCTTTACTTCATTGTCTTAGATTGAACCATCTCTTCAGCTCATTCTGTTGACTCACCAAGGGTTCGGGTCGTATCCGTGGCAACGTGCACAGCTTCCCTTGGTCGTCGAGCACCTCGAAAGTCATGAAGGCGGAGTTTATGTGTCGGTTAGGCCCCTCCTCCTGGTAGGCTTCTGCTCGCACCCCCACCTCCATGCTGTGCACACAGACAATGCCTCCCTATTGTTCTGTGGCGTATGTGCTCCTCTGTCTGTTCGGGACACACCGTACCTGTTCTTGAAGGCGTTGTTGACGATGGCCCTCAGCAGCAGCCGGTCTCCCACCTGAGAAGGTCCTCTGAAGGTGAACATGTCGATGGTCCTCAGGGTGGGGTGAGCCCGAGAGAGACGGCTGCACCGGGGAGGACAAGGAGGGACAATGGAGGGTCTGGAGCAGTGTGTGTGTGTGTGTGTGTCTGTGTGTGTGTCTGTGTGTGTGTGTGTGTGTGTGTGTGTGTGTGTGTGTGTCTGTCTGTGTGTGTGTGTGTGTGTCTGTCTGTGTGTGTCTGTGTGTGTGTGTATTTCTGTCTGTGTGTGTGTGTGTGTGTCTGTGTGTGTGTGTGTCTCTGTCTGTGTGTGTATGTGTCTCTGTCTTTGTGTGTCTCTGTCTGTGTGTGTGTGTCTCTGTCTTTGTGTGTCTCTATGTGTGTGTGTGTGTGTGTGGTCGTACCTGGCAGCAATTGTAGCTACGTTCACCATCCAGGCCATGATCTGTCCCCCAAACGTGTTCACCTGGTGGTTAGCGTGAGTGGGGAGGACCAGCTCCACACTCTCCACAGAGGTCTTCTCGGCTGCCACCGTGTCGCCTGCTGCACAGCTGTTGGCTAACACACACACAACAGTTAATGTTGTGGACCAATGAGAAGTTGCCATGAAGGAACACAAGACGTGGAGAGGTGACTGTTCTCCGTGTTCTCATATTAGCGTCCTAACGTCCTGACGTGCAGTACCTCTTGGCGTTATCTTTGATCGGGACTTGTCCTTTAACTCCACGTGAAGAACATCTCAAGGACTGCATTCTTTCATCTACGTAATATTTCAAAAATCAGGCACATCTTGTCTCAAAAAGATGCAGAACAATTGGTTCACGTCATTCGAGACTGGATTACTGCAACTCCTTATTATCAGGCTGCTCTATAGGTCTCTTAAGTCAACTCCTTATTATCAGGCTGCTCTATAAGTCTCTTAGGTCAACTCCTTATTATCAGGCTGCTCTAATAAGTCTCTTAGGTCAACTCCTTATTATCAGGCTGCTCTATAAGTCTCTTAGGTCAACTCCTTATTATCAGGCTGCTCTATAAGTCTCTTAAGTCAACTTATGATCAGGCTGCTCTATAAGTCTCTTAGGTCAACTCCTTATTATCAGGCTGCTCTATAAGTCTCTTAAGTCAACTCCTTATGATCAGGCTGCTCTATAAGTCTCTTAGGTCAACTCCTTATTATCAGGCTGCTCTATAAGTCTCTTAGGTCAACTCATGATCAGGCTGCTCTATAAGTCTCTTAGGTCAACTCCTTATTATCAGGCTGCTCTATAAGTATCTTAGGTCAACTCCTTATCAGGCTGCTCCATAAGTCTCTTAGGTCCCTTATTATCAGGCTGCTCTATAAATCTCTTAGGTCAACTCCTTATTATCAGTCTGCTCTATAAGTCTCTTAGGTCAACTCCTTATTATCAGGCTGCTCTATAAGTCTCTTAGGTCAACTCCTTATTATCAGGCTGCTCCATAAGTCTCTTAGGTCAACTTATGATCAGGCTGCTCTATAAGTCTCTTTGGTCAACTCCTTATTATCAGGCTGCTCTATAAGTCTCTTAGGTCAACTCCTTATTATCAGGCTGCTCTATAAGTCTCTTAGGTCAACTCCTTATTATCAGGCTGCTCTATAAGTCTCTTAGGTCAACTCCTTATTATCAGGCTGCTCTAAGTCTCTTAAGGTCAACTCCTTAATATCAGGCTGCTCTATAAGTCGCTTAAGTCAACTCCTTATTATAATGCTGCTCTATAAGTCAACTCCTTATCAGGCTGCTCTATAAGTCTCTTAGGTCAACTCCTTATTATCAGGCTGCTCTATAAGTATCTCTTCAACTCCTTATTATCAGGCTGCTCCATAAGTCTCTTAGGTCAACTCCTTATTATCAGGCTGCTCCATAAGTCTCTTAGGTCAACTCCTTATTATCAGTCTGCTCTATAAGTCTCTTAGGTCAACTCCTTATTATCAGGCTGCTCTATAAGTCTCTTAAGTCAACTCCTTATTATCAGGCTGCTCTATAAGTCTCTTAGGTCAACTCCTTATTATCAGGCTGCTCTATAAGTCTCTTAGGTCAACTCCTTATTATCAGGCTGCTCTATAAGTCTCTTAGGTCAACTCCTTATTATCAGTCTGCTCTATAAGTCTCTTAGGTCAACTCCTTATTATCAGGCTGCTCTATAAGTCTCTTAGGTCAACTCCTTATTATCAGGCTGCTCTATAAGTCTCTTCGGTCAACTCCTTATTATCAGGCTGCTCTATAAGTCTCTTAGGTCAACTCCTTATTATCAGGCTGCTCTAAGTCTCTTAAGTCAACTCCTTATTATCAGGCTGCTCTATAAGTCTCTTTAGTCAACTCCTTATTATCAGGCTGCTCTATAAGTCTCTTAGGTCAACTCCTTATTATCAGGCTGCTCTATAAGTCTCTTAGGTCAACTCCTTATTATCAGGCTGCTCTATGTCTCTTAGGTCAACTCCTTATGATCAGGCTGCTCTATAAGTCTCTTAGGTCAACTCCTTATGATCAGGCTGCTCTATAAGTCTCTTAGGTCAACTCCTTATTATCAGGCTGCTCTATACATCTTAGGTCAACTCCTTATTATCAGGCTGCTCTATAAGTCTCTTAAGTCAACTCCTTATTATTAGGCTGCTCTATAAGTCTCTTAAGTCAACTCCTTACGAACAGGCTGCTCTATACATCTTTTAAGTCAACTCCTTATTATCAGGCTCCTCTACACATCTTTTAAGTCAACTCCTTATTATCAGGCTGCTCTATAAGTCTCTTAAGTCAACTCCTTATTATCAGGCTGCTCTATAAGTCTCTTAAGTCAACTCCTTATTATCAGGCTGCTCCATACGTCTTTTAAGTCAACTCCTTATGATCAGGCTGCTCTATAAGTCTTTTAAGTCAACTCCTTATGATCAGGCTGCTCTACAAGTCTCTTAGGTCAACTCCTTATTATCAGGCTGCTCTATAAGTCTCTTAGGTCAACTCCTTATTATCAGGCTGCTCTATAAGTCTCTTAAGTCAACTCCTTATGATCAGGCTGCTCTATAAGTCTCTTAGGTCAACTCCTTATGATCAGGCTGCTCTATAAGTCTCTTAGGTCAACTCCTTATGATCAGACTGCTCTATAAGTCTCTTAGGTCAACTCCTTATTATCAGGCTGCTCTATATGTCTCTTAGGTCAACTCCTTATGATCAGGCTGCTCTATAAGTCTCTTAACCCTTGTGTTGCCTTAGGGTCATTTTGACCCGAATCAATGTTTCACCCTCCTGTTACCTTTATATTTACTAACATATTTTACCCTTTGGGTTAGGGTTAGGGTTAGGGGTTAGGGTTAGGGTTAACCCTTAATCCTAAAGCAGGGGGAGGGTGTAATATTGATTCGGGTCAAAATGACCCTAAGGCAACACAAGGGTTAAGTCAACTCCTTATTATCAGGCTGCTCTAATAAGTCTCTTAGGTCAACTCCTTATTATCAGGCTGCTCTAATAAGTCTCTTAGGTCCCTCCAGTTGATCCAGAATGCTGCAGCTCGTGTTCTCACTCAAACTAAGAAAAGAGATCACATCACTCCTGCACTAGCTGCTCTGCACTGGCTCCCAGTAAAATCAAGAATCACTTTTAAAATTCTTCTTAACCTACAAAGCCTTGATTGGTGATGCTCCATCATATCTTAAGGAGCTTGTCGTACCATATTGCCCCACTAGAGAGCTGCCTCACTAAATGCGGGACTACTTGTAGTTCCTAGAGTCTTAAAAAGTAGAATGGGAGCCAGAGCCTTTGGTTATCAAGCTCCTCTTTATGGAACCAGCTTCCAATTTCAGTCCGGAGGCAGACACAGTCACCTCGCTTAAGAGTCGACTGAAGACCTTCCTCTTTGACAGAGTTTATAGTTAGGCTGAATCAGGTTCACCTGGTCCAGCCCCTTGATATGCTGCTATAGGCTTATAGCTGCCGGGGACGTTTAGGATGCACTGAGTACCTATCTCCTCTTTTCTCTCCTTGAGGATGAATTTTCATCTCAATCACACGTTACTAACTCTGCTTTCTCCCGGAGTCCTTGTGACTTCACGTCTCATGGGGTCATCGGACCCTATGAGACGGCATAGATCCTATCTGCCTGATGGATCGTCGAGGTCTGGGTCGTGGAGTTCCTGCTCCTGACTACGCCACTGTCCTGTTGAGACTCCGCCCACTGTTGAGACTCCGCCCACTCCTCCTCCCCACCGCCATCTGCCTGATGGATCGTGGAGGTCTCCATCGTGGAATATGCCTACTATGAACGATTCATACACTCTGTCACATTCATTGAATGTATTTAAACTAGGGCTGTCAATCGATTAAAAAAAATTAACTAATTAATCGCACATTTTGAAATTCATTAATCGCGATTAAAAGTTATTTTTTTCCTCTTTTTAAAGACTAAACTTCACACAGAGCTGTGTTTTCAAAGAGGCTCCTACCTATAAAGTGCCAGCGAGGTATTTAATATTGTGGATGATAAATTGTTTCTTCAGTGAAACATCAGATTAGTAAAAAAAAAGAAGTATATTGAGACCCCATTGGTCCTGTCATCTTTAACATGAACAGCAGAACCAGTGGCCTTGGGAACTGACTGACATTCACATATGTCACGTTCACCCTCTGGAGGCTGGGGGCATGTTCTCCATTCTACAAAACATGTAAATTCACCTTTTAAAGGCGTTTGCATGTGACACATACCCACGTGTTCTACAGCAAACATTCCAGAACAATCTCAGCTCTATATATGAGGCTCAGTTGTCCTTGTGCCGTGTTCTCTGCTCTCTGACTGACAGGCTGCTAATGAGTTTCACCTGTGAGGTCCTTGTGATTTACTGAGTGTTCATTGGTTGTTTTTTCCCCAAAATGTTGACAAACTGATTGACCAATCACGGTGAAGGTTTCGTGTGACGAGTTCTTTCCGCGCCGCGTCACCCAACACGTCGCCCCTCCGTTCCTCTGTGTGTCAGAGGGGGAGACGGGAGGAAGGAGGAGCAGGAGGAAACCCGACTGATTCATCCACGAGTTAAACTCATTTATGATCCTTATTTTCGCGGAGAAATAATTGTTTTAAAAACGGAAACAGTGTTAAACCGTACTGCCGCGGTTTGACACTCGGTTTGAGTGTAAAAACTTCAACGAACACCGGAAGTAAACAAAGTTGCGTTAATTGCGTTAAAATATTTTAGTGCGTTAACGCGGCCAAGTTAATCGCATAGATTAATTTGTTAACGCTGACAGCCCTAATTTAAACTCTAAATCTGTCCTTCTGGTCACATGACATCTATTGTTCTGTCCATCCTGGAGAGGGATCCTCCTCTGTTCTCTCCTGCAGGTTTCTTCCCTTTTTTTCCCCCTGAAGGGTTGTTTGGGAGTTGTTCCTGATCCGATGTGAGGTTTTGGGGCAGGGATGTCTATGTGTACAGATTGTAAAGCACTCTGAGACAAATTTGTAATTTGTGAAATTGGGCTATACAAATAAACTGAATTGAATTGAACTTGTACCTGGAGGGGCGATAGTGAGTCGCTGTAGAGGCCCCTCCCTTTTGCACTTGAATTTCCACAACATTCAGCTCAACATTTACCAATTATAATCTGCAATTCACCAATAACAGTTGTGTAAATATAGAATAAAAGACGCTCAGCACCATTAACAAGGGGGAATGGACCACCGGACCACCGGACCATCTGTCTCGTATGGTGGACAAACATCTTGAAAACGCTCTCTGAAGATAATCTGAGGTATTGGCCGAAACAATTCAAACTGAATTTAATTGATTAAAAGAATAACCTTTGTGG